>NC_069499.1:507399154-507501654 GCF_027579735.1 Bombina bombina | reverse complement strand
GGAGATCAGCGAGACTCCTATGCAACAGAACAGATAAAGCTGAAATTTGTCCTTTTAGGGAACTAGTGGTGAGACCCTTCTCCAAACCCTCTTGTAGAAAGGACAAAATCCTGTGGGGCGGAGCCGGCTGCTGCCATGAGTGCAGCGTAAATCCGGAGCTCCGTGCTGGCTATCCACAAAACTTCAATAATTCCATCATAAATATGCCCAAACTAACCTAATATTGCCCACTAAGATCGATGAAGAAATAGAGCTGACAGACATCATCGAAATTTGAAAGCACAAGCAACAATTGAAGCGCAAATCAGCTGCCACATCTCACTAGGCACTATAACTGAACGGACCACCTCCCGCCATAGATCGAAGTTTATCGACCTTTTGGTAGAGTGCAACAAATGGTCCCCTGACATCAGCCTATACCAGACGGTACCGGTAAGCTGTAGACCATCCATCACACCGGGGCCGCAAGGAGCGGCACAAACACTCCCACAGAAGCGCCGCTTCCGCCATTATCGCCGCAACCCATCAAAGGCTAAAGGTATGCACAATATTTTCCACACTACTACCCTTATAGCTGCCCCAGCCTGTACACTAACCCCTTGGCAAAGTACTCAGAGGGACTCTAACATTTGGAACACCGTTCCTAACAGCAGACCACAGAGCTTGAGCAACAGCTGGAGGGGGGACATCCTCAGTGAGGCGTGCTGGCCGCCATTACAACTCCAGCATTGAACTGCGCCACACTGGCCAGGGGCGCTCTCATATCAGAATTATACTGAACAGCGGTGACACATAAATAGTACTACAAAATACCTACTCATAATAGAACTATATCGAAACCGCTAAGCCCTGACAGTTAAAAACAAGCAGCTAAGACCAACTTCTGATCACTGAACAAGAGCTAAATGCAATAAAGCAAGAGGCCTATCCTGCTCTGAAACCAAGCAATCCACCCTTATATACCCAAGAGTGTACCTGAAATATTGCGGCTATAACAGAAAGATTCCATCTGCACGATCAGACATATAGATCGATACCCTCAAAACAAGAAGGATCAAAGCAGCCATACTGGCTGAACCTTTCACCCTGCCTTTATTATCTTTTCAAACAAAGTAAACCTGGGATAGGTAACTCCAGGCATTCAAACCTGAACTAACACTGATTATCTTCCAGAAACAGTGCAACAAGACCTGACCTCAAGAAAAATGTTATATCCTTCCCCTTGCTCAGTCTACCATCATGGCATCTAAGAGACTAAAACATGATAAACCCCTAAAAACATCTGCAGTAAAAACAGCTACCATCTCCTCTTATATGCAAACAACTGAAGCATCTGAAGCAAGAGACAAAAGACTCTCCATAGACCAGCAGACTTCTAACATACCCCCATCACAAGAAGAAGGCACCAACTCTACCACCCTAATCCTACAGGACCTACCCTCTAAGCAAGACATTGCGGACATAGTCCGAATGTGCATACGAGAAGAGCTAGCGGGCATGAAACAAGATATCCATACTATTGGTCTCCAGGTAGAGGCTCTTGAAACTAACCAAGATGAGATGAAGGAAGATGTTCAATCCCTCACTGATCAAGTAACCTCTCATCAAGAAACCATCACTCTACTCCAAGAAAAACTGGAGGACCTGGAGAACAGGAGCCGCAGAAAAAATATACGGATCAGAGGCGTCCCTGAGAGTGTCCTCCCTCGTGACTATCCGGTCTATCTGCAGTCCCTCTTTCAACAGATAAAAGAGTCTGCTTGCACTACGGAGATCCAGTGGGTACGAGCTCACAGATCCCTCAGACCTAAGCCCCCGGACACTGCACCGCCAAGAGACATCATAATCCGCTTTAAAAACTTCCTAGAAAAGGAGATGCTCTTAAACCAATCCAGGGAGCTACAACCAATTAGATTCCGGGGCAATGTTCTCCAGTTCTACCAAGACCTGGCCTCACAAACACTTCAGAGAAGAAAAGAGTTTAGCCCATTGACCACCCTCCTTCGCAACAAAAAAATTCCATATAGATGGGGCTTCCCCGCACAGGTCTGGGTACTGAGAAATAACACCAGACTGATATGCCGATCCCCAGAAGAATCGGACTCTTTTTGTAAACAATTGGGGATAGACTTTCCACTTGATGATACTATCACACGGAACAAGTCAGGACTCTCAGCATCCAGAGACAACAGGGACTCTCCCACACCAGAAAGGCTTACCTCAGGCAGACCGAGTAAAAACTACTCTCAGCCACAGTCCCCTCATGCCCACATGGCATCACAGCCTGCCCCAAAACAGGGACATGATACCTATAGAGACTCAACCCATTGAATTTTTGAACGTCTCACTATATGGACTGAAGTTGAGATAAGTATATAGTGATTGCCTTTATGCTTGCTTTCTGTTGATTGTTGTTACATGTTGTTTTTTAATAACACCCTTGTTTATCAGCGTTGTTGTTGCTATCAGATTATCCTACTTTTCGTCACCAGTCGCCCTTACAGGCTAACGATGAACTAACCCTTGACTTACATAACCTGTAGATGCGGATAGCCCCAACCTTCTAGTGTTTGTTACCTGTAGGTGCAAAACTACGCTACACTTATAGAGAGGATGTACAGACATCATCTCATTACTATCCCCCATTTACTGCATCCATAGAACTTACAGAACCCACAACGTAATCCCATAGCTAGAATAGAAAGCCCCCTAGCCATAAACTTAGAGAGCATCTATCAACGCTTAAAAGCACAAGCCACTTATAGAGAGGAAATTACTCTCTGACTTATATGATTAAACCATGTTCCCATATCTTCAGGCTTCGTTACAGAAGCCAATAAACATACTGGGCCTCAAAACCCATAAAATCTATTGTGCCATTACAAACAATGGAATGGAAAACCAAAGGTACATCCTCTAGGATTAGCCAACAGTTCACCCCTTTACGAATGCTCTCAAAGACGACCTATATTAGGCAGAGAGCCGAATGTTTGTTTATTTTGTTTAATTTGTTCATTATGTTTAATATGTATGCTATGCTCTGTTCTCAGACAGAAATGTTTTATTGTTACAAGACTCACATATACCTCTATACATCCTCACAGCTAGTTACAACATCTACAATCATACAGGTCACTCTCGAGCCCAGCACCAATCAATGCCTTACCATTCAAATATATCGCAAGCACCCACAGCAATGCAATGCAAGCCACAACAAGTAACCCGACCCCTCAACTGACCCTCCTGACCCAGAATGTAAAAGGGTTTAACTCACCAATAAAGAGATCCAAAGCCTTATCTGATCTAACAAAAAGACATATAGATATCCTTTTCCTTCAAGAAACACACTTTAAGGCACAACACATACCAAAATATTTCGGAAAGCACTTCACCACACATTTCCACAGTACAGGCCCCACAAAAAAAAATGGAGTGAGCATTCTACTACACAAATCCACCCCCTTCACCATCATCAAAAAAGTTGCAGATCATGAGGGCCGCTTCCTAGGCCTGATGGGCCTCCTATACGGGAGACCTATAACCCTCATCAGTATATATGCTCCAAATACTCAACAGCTTCCCTTTTATCGCACTATATTCACAAAGATACTAGATCTATCCAAGGGCCCAGTATTCCTATCAGGCGACTTCAATGTACCTATGCAGCCCACTATAGATAGCACCAACACAAACATTCACAAAAAACTGTCCAGAGCCATCTGGCAGGGAATGAAAGATATGACTCTTTTTGACACTTGGAGGTTCATGCACAGAGAGAAAAGAGACTACACCTTCTTCTCCCACCCCAACAAGTCCTACAGCAGATTGGACTACATCTTCACTAACCAGAACGGCCTCTCCCACATAACCAGATGCAACATTATGCCCACCTTTTGGTCAGACCACTCATCAGTCCAACTTAAATTCACCTGGTCCAACACCCCCCTTACCCCTTACCAATGGAAATTAGACGATAGCCTTCTAGAACACCCGGACCTAATCCCTAAACTCACTAAAACTATAGAGGAATGCTTCACCATAAATTCCCACTCAATTGATAACAATTTCACAATTTGGGAGGCACACAAATGCGTACTTCGGGGAGAATTAATCAAAATCAAAGCCCACTATACACAGACCCACTGCAAAAGATACAATGCACTCACAACAAGATACGCACAACTTGAACATGCACATAAGAAATCTCCGGCAAACGCTGAGATCCTAAACGAACTCCAAACAACTAGGGACGAACTAGATAACTTTTTGGATTTGGAATACCAATCACAGTGCAGAAAAACCAATAGTATGTTCCATTTCGAGAACAATAGAGCAGGCAAACTACTAGCCAGAGCACTGAAGAAAAAAAGATTCAAGTCGCACATTCATGAACTGCAAAACCCGAAAGGGAACCCACACCAATCCACTCCAGAGATCCTCCAGGCCTTTCATGAATACTACACATCATTATACAACATACAAAGAGACGCTGCCACCATGGACAACCATACCACACTCGTAGACTACATTACAAAATACCCAACACCGGAATTGACAAATGACCAAAAGAATCAAATTAACCAACCAATATCCTCACGGGAAGTACAACTAGCCATTAAATCCCTGAAAATCGGGAAGAGCCCTGGGCTGGATGGCTTTACAGCCAAATACTATAAGACCTTTTCACCTACACTAATACCCCACCTCACCACAATGTTTAACGAAGTGGCTGATAACAATCCTTTTCCTCCCTCTATGCTAGAAGCCCTAGTAGTAGTACTCCCAAAACCAGGAAAACCCCCAGATAAACCCGCAAATTTCCGCCCCATCTCCCTCCTAAATTTCGATATTAAGCTTTTTGCAAAAATCATAGCCACAAGGATAAACCTAATCTTACCATCCATCCTACATACTAACCAAGCAGGCTTCACACCTTCCAGAGAAGCTAGAGATAACACTACCAAAATACTAGACCTTATGGAATACACTTTCACCCAGAAAATCCCGTCAATATTCCTTGCCATGGACGCAGAAAAAGCCTTTGACAGGCTTGACTGGTCTTTTCTAAAACAAACCCTGTACACATTTGGCTTTCCCCAGGAAATTGTCGGCAAAATATTCACCCTTTACAACAACCCACAGGCCAAAATTAAAATTTAAAATCAATAATGGTACCAGGCAAGGCTGCCCGCTCTCACCTCTCTTATTTATACTGGCAATGGAGGTGCTGGCCATACATGTTAGACACAATACAGATATTCACGGAATAGAAGTTGGACCTGAAACATACAAAATAACCTTATATGCAGACGACATCTTCCTACCGTTAACAGACATTGAGATGTCGCTACCCCCCCCCGATAGAAACATTGCACACTTATGGTGAATACTCCAACTTCAAAATAAACAATGCAAAGTCCGAACTACTAGCTATTCACGTATACCCGGCAGTAATAAACAACACAGAACAACGCTACCATTTCCATATACAACCCAAGGCAATCAAATACCTAGGAGTTCACATCTCACCATCCCTCGAAACCATAATATCCTTAAACTACAAAACTCTTAATTCGACAATCCAAACCACTCTTAGGGCGTGGAGCCACAAACCTCTTTCTTGGCTAGGAAAGGTCAATGCAGTAAAAATGATAATCCTGCCTAAAATTTTATACTTCCTACAAACTCTCCCAGTCCCCATCCCAGATCATCTCCTATTCTCCCTACAGAAACAAATCAACTGTTTCATTTGGTCACACAAAAGACCCCGCATTGCAACCTCCACTCTATATCGCCCAAGGGAATTAGGAGGGATAGGAGCCCCAAATCTAATGCGATACAGACAGGCAGCCTTTCTCACACGAGTCGTCGACTGGTGCAAACACAGCGCGAACAAAGAATGGATTCAATTAGAACAGACACTTTCGGACACACATTATCTATGCGGGAACTGATGGATCCCCAAAGCCCAGCGGTCACTACTATGCACAACCCCCAGATTAGTGCATGAAACTTTTAAGCAATGGGACAAAATACTCCTGAAACACCCCAAAATCTCCACTCCATGCTCTCCCCTGACACCAGTCAGCAAAAATACACCATTCTCGTCCAAAATAAGTATAGTGGCCGCAACCCAACCCACTCCTTCTATTCAAAGCTCAATCCCACACCACCTTTTATATAATGATAAAGGGATCCAATCACAACAGGTAATATGCGATACCCTGGGTACATACTTCCAAAACTGGTACACCTATATACAATTGAAACACTATTTAACTACACACCCCTTCAAATCCCAGCTACAAAGGCCCCTTTCTCAATTTGAGGCAATATGCTACTACCCCCACCCACAAAAAGGAATATTATCAATAACATACAGAATACTATCACAAGTAGCTCACCTGACACCCCCAACGTATGTAGCTAGATGGGAGTCAGATTTCGAAACTACCATAGACCCATCCGAGTGGGCAATCATTTACCAACAAATGACAAAAGCCTCCTCGTCCATCTCGACCCTAGAGATGAATATCAAACTATTGAGCCGATGGTACTACACTCCTGTTAGATTGCACCACTTTTTTCCCGGCACAACAACTACATGCTGGAGGGAATGTGGGGAAATAGCAACTTTCGCACATATATGCTGGACATGCCCGAAAGCAACCTCTTTCTGGGGTTCTCTCAAACCAGAAATTGAAAAAGCTCTGGGCACCCGTCTCCCACTCACACCCTGGGTTTTTCTCTTCAACAAATTTCCTAAAATCCCCTGCAAATTAAAACAAGCACTCCTCACTGTCATGATAAATTCTGCAAAAAGGCTCATCCCACTCAATTGGAAAAAAATAGACTTACCACCTCTAGCCGTATGGAAAGCCAAAGTCACCCACTACCTCCAATTAGAGAAATACCACTATACCTGTACCAAACGAACAGAAGAATTCCAAAATATAACCTTCTTATGGGAAGAATATCTAAACAGCCTATAGTAACTTACCCTCCCCCCTCTACCTTATCCCTCCTATACACTTCTAAAAATTAGACCACACAATGAGAATCACACCCCAGACACTCACAACCTAATCCCACATAATAAACAGGTACAGTAGGGTCAGCCCACAAAAGAAATGAAGGCCCCAGTGCCACCCCACCTCTAGCCACCCCCTACTTCCAGGCATTGACAGATTGGTGCTCCAGACCTAATTCATTTAGAATCACTGATTTCGAGTTATACTGGCACGTAAATGATTATTGCAAATGTAAACGTATGATTGTAACAAAGCTCCATTTTTATCTTTTCCTGTAACAATAGATGCTGATCTGAATGTTTTTCTTCTGTTTTATCTATGTATACCTTGGAAAATTCTTAATAAAGCATTTAAAAAAAAAAAAAAAAGAAAGGACAAAATCCTGGATACCCTCACCTTGTGCCAAGGGTAGCCATGACTCTCACACCAAGACAAGTAAGTCCTCCACACCCTATGATAGGGTGACAGTTAGCGGCTGCGCTCCTGACATGGACTTGAGAGAAGAGCGCAATCTGCAAAACTCGACAACGCCGATTGCTGTAGGAGCTGTTAATATGAGTCGGTATGGTGTTGCAAAGGGAAGCTCCCTCTGCATCTCCGGACTCTAACGTTCACCCAGGCCCTCTACCGAGAAGCTTGAAGGGCTACTTAAACGCCTGTCCCATAGCGAAGGGTAGCACCCTTCATAAGAGATCTCCAAATTTCCGTTAACTTTTTTCCGCCTCCTCCTGTGACAAAAGGCAAAGAATGACTGGGGGATGAGGGGAGTGGGGGAGGTGTTTGGGCCTTTGGCTGGGGTGTCTTTGCCTCCTCCTGGTGGCCAGGTCCTTGATTCCAACAAGCAATGAATGAAGCCGTGGACTCTCCTCCCCTGGAAATAGTAGTACCACAATTGACAGATGAACTGCGCTCCTCCTTAAATGCCCCCATTCAGACCCAGAACATTTGAAAAACACTAGCAATAATATCAATCACATTGCTGGACAGCGCATATAGACCCCCCTGTACTTACTTGTCAGATGCCTGTCTACTATCTGATGATGCTGAAAAAGCATTTGATAAGGTAGAATGGGATCATCTTTACACCTCACTACTGAATTTTGGTATAACCGAAGACTTTTTCCATGCAATACAACAACTCTATACTAATCCATCAGTATCCCTTGTCATAAATGAGGAGATTTCTCACATTACAGCTTGGCAGAGGGACACGACAAGGTTGGCCATTGCCCCCCCCCCCCATTTAATATACAGTCGTATAAAAAAGTTTACCCCTGACAATTTCCATGGTTTTCATTTATAAATAATTGGGTGTTTGGATCAGCAATTTCATTTTGATCCATCAAATAACTGAAGGACACAGTAATATTTCAGTAGTAGAATGAGGTTTATTGGATTAACAGAAAATGTGCAATATACATCAAAACGAAATTAGACAGGTTCATAAATGAACCCCAACAGAAATATTGCATCAATATTTACAATATTTAGTAGAGCCTCTTTTAGCAGAAATAACAGCCAACTTTGTAACTGATTCCTCAACATTATTCTCAAGTATCTGCTGATATTGAGTGGAACCTATGCGACCCTCAACTTTAACAAGATTCCCAGTACCGGCACTGGTCACACAGCCCCACAGCATGATGAAACATCCGCCAAATTTTACTGTGGCTAGCAAGTGTTTGTCTTGGAACACTGTGTTCTTTTGCTGCCATGCATAACACCCCTTGTTATGACCAAATTACTTAATCTTCGTTTCATCAGTCCACAGCACCTTCTTACAAAATGAAGCTGGCTTGTCCAAATGTGTGTTTGCATACCTCAAGCGACTCTGTTTGTGGCAGGTGTGCAGAAAAGGCTTCTTCCGCATCACTCTCCCATACACTGAATTGTTGAACGATGAACAGTGACACCATCTGCAGCAAAATGATGTAGGTCTTTGGAGGTGGACTGTGGGCTGTTTTTGACCGTTCTCACCATCCTTTGCCTCTCTGATATTTGACTTGCCTGTGGTCATCCATTTCCTCAATATGTTCCTCACAGTGGACACCGACAGGTTAAATCTCTGTGATAGCTTTTTGTAGCCTTCCCCTAAACCATAATGTTGAACAATCTTTGTTTTCAGGTCATTTGAGAGTTGTTTTGAGGCCCCCATGTTGCCACTCTTCAGAGGAGAGTCAAAGAGAACAACAACTTGCAGTTGGTCACCTTAAATACCTTTTCTCATGATTGGATGCACCTGTCTATGAAGTTCAAGGCTTAATGGACTCACCAAACCAATTGTGTGTTCCAATTAATCAGTTCTAGGTAGTTACAGGTATTCAAATCAACAAAATGACATGGGTTCCCAAATGTATGCACTTGTCTAATTTTGTTTTGATGCATATTGCACATTTTCTGTTAATCCAATAAACTTCATTTCACTACTGAAATATTACTGTGTACTTCAGTTATTTGATAGATCAAAATGAAATTGCTGATCCAAACACCCAATTATTTATAAATGAAAATCATGGAAATTGTCAGGGGTGCCTAATCTTTTGCATACGACTGTAGCTACTGAACCATTAGAAAATTACATCAGACAACATTGTCAAGGTCGTCAAATTAACAATTATACTACTCATCTCTCTCTATATGCTGACAATCTTTTACTTTATGTTAGTGATCCCCTTATAAATATACCTATACTACTAGATATTATGAACACATTTGAGGGCATATCAGGGTACAAAATTAATATAGAAAGATCGGAGGTCACATGGCTCTGCAATTCAACCAAATCAACCCTACATCATAACTAGGGTTGCACCAATACCATTTTTTTATGACCGAGTACAAGTACCGATACTTGTTTTCAAATACTCGCCGATACCAATTACCGATACTTTTTTTTTAATGTCATGTGACAGTTTACCAAGCACAATACAGACTAATTATTTAAGATTCTTTCTTTATAATTATAAAGCACTGTAATTCAAAAGACATTATGAAATAATAAAACAGTTTTATTTGTCACAAAGTTCACTGAACATGTTTATAAATAAAAAATATTACAATAAAATATTAAATTTAAAGGGGTGATGCAATTGGGTTGTAGGGCTGTTATATAACATCAATCTGACATTTGTATGGAGGTTCGACTCTAAGTTGAACAGTCTTTCACTTTCCGCCATACTGCATGGGGCAGAAAGATATTTTGGGCCATTTTAGCCAGAGCTGGAAATCTGTTTATTAACTGCCCAGTACTTCAGGGGTTTGTCTGAACAAGGTACAGTGATCTCTACTACAATAATACAAATAACAGCAATTTGTATTGTCAGAACAGTAGTAAACAATTTTTAGTTGAGTCTCCACTCCAGTTTAAAATGAAATGAGAACATGCAGTTTGAAAAAACGCCACAAGATAGCATATGAGTAGGAAGTGGAGGTATCGGTGCATTTGCACAAGTACAAGTACTCATGCAAATACTTGGTATCGGTACCGATACCGATACTAGTATCGGTATCGGTGCAACCCTAATCATAACAATCTTAAAACCACCTCAGGCTCTTTCAAATATTTAGGATTACACCTAAATGTTAACCCCAACCAATTATATTGCCTAAACATAACTTGTTACATAGATAACATTCAAAGTTTATTGCGAGGTTGGCAAAATCTTCTACTCTCCTTACAGGGCAGAATCCCTCTTTTGAAAATGAGAGCCCTGTCTAAGATTCTATACCCCCTGCAAATGCTTCCTCTTTTGAAAAGTAACAAAGACATAAAACTTATTTAATCTTTATTCAGATTTTTTTTTATCTGGAATCAAACTAAACAGAGGATTAATAAAACAAGCTTAGCAATGCTTATGCATATATATTTTTTTTTTTTTAATTTCCACATATTCAATGGTATAACTGGGCCACTCTAGTTAAAATAGTCCTGGGATGGCTGGCACACTCCGATAATTTTTTACCCTCTATAAAAAGAGAAAATGTGAAACCATATCAATTATCTTTCCTGCCACATGACAATGCATCTACTCTCCCTCCACAAATTGCTCAAAATATTTTATTCATAGACTCTATTAAAGCTTGGGAAAAATTATGCAAGCTTTGGGGCATTGATCGCCAAATAACCAAATACCTCCCTATACAGGGTAACCCATTTTTTTTTTTGCCAGGGTACACTAGAAAGCTTTCCAGATATGGAAATCATATAATCTCACTATGGTAACACAACTATTAGACCCTATTTGACTCGAAATTCTTCTTTTTCTGGCCCTTCAGGAAAAAAAATGATATATCAACTACCACTAAATTTGCATATTTCCAATGCTGTTATGTCCGATCACTCCTTTACTCTGGCAAGATTACTGCAACGATGTCCAACATTGATAGGCTATGTCTCATAACCAATCAAGACTCCCATTCTCTAACACATATCTACAATATAATAGTAGCCCATTATGAGCAACCTTCATTGCAGAAGATACAGGCTATGGGGCATATTTATCAAGCTCCGTATGGAGCTTGAAGCCCTGTGTTTCTGGCGAGCATTCAGGCTTGCCAGAAACACAAGTTATGAAGCAGCGGTCTAAAGACCACTGCTCCATAACCTGTCTGCCTGCTCTGAGGCGGCTGACAGACATCGCCGAAAATCAACCCGATCCAATACGATCGGGTTGATTGACACCCCCTGCTGGCGGTCGATTGGCCGCAAATCTGCAGGGGGCGGCGTGGCACCAGTAGTTCACAAGAACTGCTGGTGCAATGATAAATGCTGACAGCGTATGCTGTCGGCATTTATAGATGTGCGGCAGACATGATCCGCAATATCAGATCATGTCCGCTTGCACATTAATAAATAGGCCCCAATACAGCAAGGGATGAGGAATATCATTCTTGACCTAGAAGAATTGACCGCTAGCTTCACATTAGTAGGAAAAGCCACACTCTTAGCATATCTCAGGGAATCACACATTAAATTGGTTTACCAAGCTTACATCACACCTAAAATGCGCACTAAATGGATCCCTGAAGCATTGGATAAATGTAACAAATGTTCAGCTACTTCCCCAAATTTCATACATTTACTTTAGGACTGTCCAAAGGTGCACATATTGTGGGGAAATCAGCAAAATACATCCTTTTTCTTCATGACATGTATAACACTACTTGCTTTCAAAATTTTCGAAACCTAGTGATACTTATGGTTAGGAAATTAATTTTTCAATATTGGGTCTCAAACAAAGCTCCTCCTTTTAAGAAACAAATCACTGCCATGTCATCACAACTGTTCATTGAACAAGCAGACGTTCAGGGAAACCTAGACATGATAAAAAAGGCATTTATTCATAAGTGAGAACCCTTTTTATTATTTATCCTGGGTAGACTAAGATATAGAGTCCTACAACCTTTTCAAAATTCAGTATTTATTCTTAATTAAAATGTACAGGGCAAACAGTGTCTTCAATCAGACGACCCAACCTAAACAAATACTAACAGTATAACATTGCATTAGTTGGTCATAAATTAAAACTTAAAAGCTTAAACATGAGAGAAGAGACCTGGAGGAACAGACTCCCCGTCGGGTCCGGCATCCACCAAGAGCACCTGTGTTTAGAAGGAAGAACTTGTGATATTATGCTGAATGATCAGCTCAATTGGTACGTAGTGGGGTATTTTTAAATTTACAGACCTTGAGTTATGTAGCACGTCAGGTTATTTGTAGTTTGTGGTATAACACCATCTGGTCAAGTTTACTCATGGAGTGGGCTCTCTTCAGCTCTCTTTTTTTTTTTTTATCAAAATAGACAAGTGCAATAATAGGGATAGGTAAGGTCTTTTTCACACATTAACAAATTTGTCTCAATCACAGACCACTTTGTATAACCGCTACATTGCTGATATCACAATTAGTTTAATTATAGATTGTGTTTTAATTTATTATTTTGTTATATAAATTATGAACATAGATCGCACCTCTACATTGTGAGCAGACAAAACCTGCTTTTTATGGATATTATATTTGTATCTCGCAGTGTTGCAGTATTCTTTCATATTGGACAAACTTAATGATGTCAGATCCCTTACTGTGTTGGATCTTTTTGCTATAAATAAAGTACTGTATTAAAAAAAAAAAAAAAAAACACAACACATGCCAAAAGGAGCACTTATCTATTATTGAGCAGCAAAAATTTGGGGGTTACTGGGTACTATGTTAACAATACGCTTTCTCTTATTACCTAATTTTATCACTAATGGAGTTTTTGACTTTCTATGTTATTTGTTTTAAAATGGTCTTATTATGAGATACAATATTTTTTACAACTTATTTTTAGCTGGTTAAAAATGTCACAAAAGAAATACATATTTACTCTCCTATAGCAAGTGTCCGAAATATATTTTACAAATAACTGTTTTCCTCTAACAAACTGAAGTTATAGCAATAGATCCAATTTATAGCAGGTAAGTAAGCTTTTTTTACTTCATCTGAGCTTCCTCTTCTCCCACACTGGGGACCACCATAACACTGGATACCCTGGCACTGCTGCCCAGAAAAAATGGACTGCAATTATACAGGACACATAGCTCAGCATGCTAATGCACTGTGGCTAAGCTCTGTAGCAACCTGAGGGTTGCAGGTTTGATTCCCGGTAAGGTCCATTCAGCCTTTCATCCTTCCAAGGTTGATTTAATGAGCAGCGTCTTGAGTCCCTTACGGGTGATTAGATGCGCTTTACAAGTACCCAATACATACATATGAAAAAGCAGTATTCAAATATATGGACTTTTCAATTGGAGGATTGGACAAATGACTGGGATCTAAAGTTTTACACAGCAAAGTGTAAAATAATGCATTTAGGGAAGAAAAATCCAAATGTTAATTACAGACTCAATGACACTTTACTGACTGTTACAGATGAGGAACAGGACTTGGGAATTATTATTTCAGATGATTTAAAACTTAGTAAACAATGTAGTAATGCAGCGAGTAAGGCTAGCAGAATGCTTGGATGTATTGGTAGAGGTATTTGCAGCAGAAATAGTAAGGTTCTTATGCCACTTTATAGATCATTAGTTAGGCCTCATCTTGAGTATTGTGTGCAGTTCTGGAGGCCATATCTTCAGAAGGATATTAACAAACTTGAATCTGTGCAAAGGAGGGCTACCAAAATGGTACATGGTCTAAAAAATAAAACTTACCAGGATAGGCTCAATGACCTAAATATGTATAGCTTAGAGGAGAGAAGGGAAAGAGGTGATATGATAGCAACTTTCAAGTACATTAAAGGGTTTAGTAAAACTGAGGCTGTGGGTATTTTACATAAAAACAGAATTTATGTTTACCTGATAAATTACTTTCTCCAACGGTGTGTCCGGTCCACGGCGTCATCCTTACTTGTGGGATATTCTCTTCCCCAACAGGAAATGGCAAAGAGCCCAGCAAAGCTGGTCACATGATCCCTCCTAGGCTCCGCCTACCCCAGTCATTCGACCGACGTAAAGGAGGAATATTTGCATAGGAGAAACCATATGATACCGTGGTGACTGTAGTTAAAGAAAATAAATTATCAGACCTGATTAAAAAACCAGGGCGGGCCGTGGATCGGACACACCGTTGGAGAAAGTAATTTATCAGGTAAACATAAATTCTGTTTTCTCCAACATAGGTGTGTCCGGTCCACGGCGTCATCCTTACTTGTGGGAACCAATACCAAAGCTTTAGGACACGGATGAAGGGAGGGAGCAAATCAGGTCACCTAAATGGAAGGCACCACGGTTTGCAAAACCTTTCTCCCAAAAATAGCCTCAGAAGAAGCAAAAGTATCAAACTTGTAAAATTTGGTAAAAGTGTGCAGTGAAGACCAAGTCGCTGCCCTACATATCTGATCAACAGAAGCCTCGTTCTTGAAGGCCCATGTGGAAGCCACAGCCCTAGTGGAATGAGCTGTGATTCTTTCAGGAGGCTGCCGTCCGGCAGTCTCATAAGCCAATCTGATGATGCTTTTAATCCAAAAAGAGAGAGAGGTAGAAGTTGCTTTTTGACCTCTCCTTTTACCAGAATAAACAACAAACAAGGAAGATGTTTGTCTAAAATCCTTTGTAGCATCTAAATAGAATTTTAGAGCGCGAACAACATCCAAATTGTGCAACAAACGTTCCTTCTTTGAAACTGGATTCGGACACAAAGAAGGCACGACTATCTCCTGGTTAATGTTTTTGTTAGAAACAACTTTCGGAAGAAAACCAGGTTTAGTACGTAAAACCACCTTATCTGCATGGAAAACCAGATAAGGAGGAGAACACTGCAGAGCAGATAATTCTGAAACTCTTCTAGCAGAAGAAATTGCAACCAAAAACAAAACTTTCCAAGATAATAACTTAATATCAACGGAATGCAAGGGTTCAAACGGAACCCCCTGAAGAACTGAAAGAACTAAGTTGAGACTCCAAGGAGGAGTCAAAGGTTTGTAAACAGGCTTGATTCTAACCAGAGCCTGAACAAAGGCTTGAACATCTGGCACAGCTGCCAGCTTTTTGTGAAGTAACACAGACAAGGCAGAAATCTGTCCCTTCAAGGAACTTGCCGATAATCCTTTCTCCAATCCTTCTTGAAGAAAGGATAGAAGCTTAGGAATCTTTACCTTGTTCCAAGGGAATCCTTTAGATTCACACCAACAGATATATTTTTTCCATATTTTGTGGTAAATTTTTCTAGTTACAGGCTTTCTGGCCTGAACAAGAGTATCAATAACAGAATCTGAGAACCCTCGTTTTGATAAGATCAAGCGTTCAATCTCCAAGCAGTCAGCTGGAGTGAGACCAGATTCGGACGTTCGAACGGACCTTGAACAAGAAGGTCTCGTCTCAAAGGTAGCTTCCATGGTGGAGCCGATGACATATTCACCAGATCTGCATACCAAGTCCTGCGTGGCCACGCAGGAGCTATCAAGATCACCGACGCCCTCTCCTGATTGATCCTGGCTACCAGCCTGGGGATGAGAGGAAACGGCGGGAATACATAAGCTAGTTTGAAGGTCCAAGGTGCTACTAGTGCATCTACTAGAGTCGCCTTGGGATCCCTGGATCTGGACCCGTAGCAAGGAACCTTGAAGTTCTGACGAGAGGCCATCAGATCCATGTCTGGAATGCCCCACAATTGAGTAATTTGGGCAAAGATTTCCGGATGGAGTTCCCACTCCCCCGGATGTAATGTCTGACGACTCAGAAAATCCGCTTCCCAATTTTCCACCCCTGGAATGTGGATTGCAGACAGGTGGCAGGAGTGAGTCTCCGCCCATTGAATGATTTTGGTTACTTCTTCCATCGCCAGGGAACTCCTTGTTCCCCCCTGATGGTTGATGTACGCAACAGTCGTCATGTTGTCTGATTG
Source organism: Bombina bombina (assembly GCF_027579735.1). Lineage (NCBI taxonomy): Eukaryota > Metazoa > Chordata > Amphibia > Anura > Bombinatoridae > Bombina > Bombina bombina. Next base: position 507,485,238 of record NC_069499.1, on the reverse strand, counting down.
AAACCGTATGAACTTGGCTTTCGCTAGCTGAGGCCAAGCCTTGAGAGCATTGAATATCGCTCTCAGTTCCAGAATATTTATCGGTAGAAGAGATTCTTCCCGAGACCAAAGACCCTGAGCTTTCAGGAGTCCCCAGACCGCGCCCCAGCCCATCAGACTGGCGTCGGTCGTGACAATGACCCACTCTGGTCTGCGGAAGGTCATCCCTTGTGTCAGGTTGTCCAGGGACAGCCACCAACGGAGCGAGTCTCTGGTCCTCTGATTTACTTGAATCGTCGGAGACAAGTCTGTATAGTCCCCATTCCACTGACTGAGCATGCACAGTTGTAATGGTCTTAGATGAATGCGCGCAAAAGGAACTATGTCCATTGCCGCTACCATCAAACCTATTACTTCCATGCACTGCGCTATGGAAGGAAGAGGAACGGAATGAAGTGTTTGACAAGAGTTTAGAAGTTTTGTTTTTCTGGCCTCTGTCAGAAAAATCCTCATTTCTAAAGAGTCTATTATTGTTCCCAAGAAGGGAACCCTTGTTGACGGAGATAGAGAACTCTTTTCTACGTTCACTTTCCATCCGTGAGATCTGAGAAAGGCCAGGACTATGTCCGTGTGAGCCTTTGCTTGAGGAAGGGACGACGCTTGAATCAGAATGTCGTCCAAGTAAGGTACTACTGCAATGCCCCTTGGTCTTAGTACCGCTAGAAGGGACCCTAGTACCTTTGTGAAAATCCTTGGAGCAGTGGCTAATCCGAAAGGAAGTGCCACGAACTGGTAATGCTTGTCCAGGAATGCGAACCTTAGGAACCGATGATGTTCCTTGTGGATAGGAATATGTAGATACGCATCCTTTAAATCCACCGTGGTCATGAATTGACCTTCCTGGATGGAAGGAAGAATTGTTCGAATAGTTTCCATTTTGAACGATGGAACCTTGAGAAACTTGTTTAGGATCTTGAGATCCAAGATTGGTCTGAACGTTCCCTCTTTTTTGGGAACTACGAACAGATTGGAGTAGAACCCCATCCCTTGTTCTCCTAATGGAACAGGATTAATCACTCCCATTTTTAACAGGTCTTCTACACAATGCAAGAATGCCTGTCTCTTTATGTGGTCTGAAGACAATTGAGACCTGTGGAACCTCCCCCTTGGGGGAGGCCCCTTGAATTCCAGAAGATAACCTTGGGAGACTATTTCTAGTGCCCAAGGATCCAGAACATCTCTTGCCCAAGCCTGAGCGAAGAGAGAGAGAGTCTGCCCCCCACCAGATCCGGTCCCGGATCGGGGGCCAACATTTCATGCTGTCTTGGTAGCAGTGGCAGGCTTCTTGGCCTGCTTTCCCTTGTTCCAGCCTTGCATTGGTCTCCAGGCTGGCTTGGCTTGAGAAGTATTACCCTCTTGCTTAGAGGACGTAGCACTTGGGGCTGGTCCGTTTCTACGAAAGGGACGAAAATTAGGTTTATTTTTGGCCTTGAAAGACCTATCCTGAGGAAGGGCGTGGCCCTTACCCCCAGTGATATCAGAGATAATCTCTTTCAAGTCAGGGCCAAACAGCGTTTTCCCCTTGAAAGGAATGTTAAGCAATTTGTTCTTGGAAGACGCATCCGCTGACCAAGATTTCAACCAAAGCGCTCTGCGCGCCACAATAGCAAACCCAGAATTTTTCGCCGCTAACCTAGCCAATTGCAAAGTGGCGTCTAGGGTGAAAGAATTAGCCAATTTGAGAGCACGGATTCTGTCCATAATCTCCTCATAAGGAGGAGAATCACTATCGATCGCCTTTTCTAGCTCATCGAACCAGAAACACGCGGCTGTAGTGACAGGGACAATGCATGAAATTGGTTGTAGAAGGTAACCTTGCTGAACAAACATCTTTTTAAGCAAACCTTCTAATTTTTTATCCATAGGATCTTTGAAAGCACAACTATCTTCTATGGGTATAGTGGTGCGTTTGTTTAAAGTAGAAACCGCCCCCTCGACCTTGGGGACTGTCTGCCATAAGTCCTTTCTGGGGTCGACCATGGGAAACAATTTTTTAAATATGGGGGGAGGGACGAAAGGTATACCGGGCCTTTCCCATTCTTTATTTACAATGTCCGCCACCCGCTTGGGTATAGGAAAAGCTTCTGGAGGCCCCGGGACCTCTAGGAACTTGTCCATTTTACATAGTTTCTCTGGGATGATCAAATTCTCACAATCATCCAGAGTGGATAACACCTCCTTAAGCAGAGCGCGGAGATGTTCCAACTTAAATTTAAATGAAATCACATCGGGTTCAGCTTGTTGAGAAATTTTCCCTGAATCTGAAATTTCTCCCTCAGACAAAACCTCCCTGGCCCCCTCAGACTGGTGTAGGGGCATATCAGAACCATTATCATCAGCGTCCTCATGCTCTTCAGTATCTAAAACAGAGCAGTCGCGCTTACGCTGATAAGTGGGCATTTTGGCTAAAATGTTTTTGATAGAATTATCCATTACAGCCGTTAATTGTTGCATAGTAAGGAGTATTGGCGCGCTAGATGTACTAGGGGCCTCCTGAGTGGGCAAGACTGGTGTAGACGAAGGAGGGAATGATGCAGTACCATGCTTACTCCCCTCACTTGAGGAATCATCTTGGGCATCATTTTCAGTGTCACATAAATCATATCTATTTAAATGAGAAGGAACCTTGGCTTCCCCACATTCAGAACACAGTCTATCTGGTAGTTCAGACATGTTAAACAGGCATAAACTTGATAACAAAGTACAAAAAACGTTTTAAAATAAAACCGTTACTGTCACTTTAAATTTTAAACTGAACACACTTTATTACTGCAATTGCGAAAAAATATGAAGGAATTGTTCAAAATTCACCAAAATTTCACCACAGTGTCTTAAAGCCTTAAAAGTATTGCACACCAAATTTGGAACCCTTAAAATAACGGAACCGGAGCCGTTTTTATCTTTAACCCCTTTACAGTCCCTGGTATCTGCTTTGCTGAGACCCAACCAAGCCCAAAGGGGAATACGATACCAAATGACGCCTTCAGAAAGTCTTTTTTATGTATCAGAGCTCCTCACACATGCGACTGCATGTCATGCTTCTCAAAAACAAGTGCGCAATACCGGCGCGAAAATGAGGCTCTGCCTATGATTAGGGAAAGCCCCTAGAGAATAAGGTGTCTAAAACAGTGCCTGCCGATATTATTTTACAAAAATACCCATATTAAATGATTCCTCAAGGCTAAATATGTTATATATGAATCGATTTAGCCCAGAAAATGTCTACAGTCTTAACAAGCCCTTGTGAAGCCCTTATTTACTCTGTAATAAAAATGGCTTACCGGATCCCATAGGGAAAATGACAGCTTCCAGCATTACATCGTCTTGTTAGAATGTGTCATACCTCAAGCAGCAAAAGTCTGCTCACTGTTCCCCCAACTGAAGTTAATTCCTCTCAACAGTCCTGTGTGGAACAGCCATCGATTTTAGTAACGGTTGCTAAAATCATTTTCCTCTTACAAACAGAAATCTTCATCTCTTTTCTGTTTCAGAGTAAATAGTACATACCAGCACTATTTTAAAATAACAAACTCTTGATTGAATAATAAAAACTACAGTTAAACACTAAAAAACTCTAAGCCATCTCCGTGGAGATGTTGCCTGTACAACGGCAAAGAGAATGACTGGGGTAGGCGGAGCCTAGGAGGGATCATGTGACCAGCTTTGCTGGGCTCTTTGCCATTTCCTGTTGGGGAAGAGAATATCCCACAAGTAAGGATGACGCCGTGGACCGGACACACCTATGTTGGAGAAATGGAAAATTCAAGAACAAGGGGTCATGAGCTCAAGCTAAAGGGTAGTAGATTCAGGAGTAATTTGAGGAAGAACTTCTTTACAGAAAGAGTGATTGATTTATGGAATAAACTTCCTCAAGAGGTAGTAGCAACAAACACTGTGGGGGACTTTAAAAATGCATGGGACAAGAATAAGGCTATCCTACGAACTAGATAAGTTTATACTGTTAGGTAATATCGGGCAGACTTGCTGGGCCTATGGCTCTTATCTGCCGTCAATATCTATGTTTCTATACTCCATTCTCCCAAAGAAGGTACCTAATACAATGCACAAGTTGCTAAACATTCCAAACTGTGAACCAACATTCCACTTTGGCTATGAGCTCAAACGCTACTGTGCCCCCTACTTAGTAACCTATGACTATTGCGAGTCTCTAGTCCTAAACACCTATGGAGTCCCTTTACTCCAGATGCATGATCTCAAAAACAAAAACAAAAATTCCAAAAGTTAGTGTATATATTAAAATATAGTCATATACTTTATGGAAAATACATTCCTGATGAAACAGCCTTTTATAGCTGAGAAACACATTGCTTATCTTATCATTTTAATAAATGTACTAAAATGTATTGCTTATATCCTGACTCCCGTTTTGGAGAGAAATCTATATGACTTCCATTCTTGTTGTTAGTGTAGTACGGGAGGCCAGTCTACAGGGTGACTGAGATATTCCACCCTGCTCTATTTGCACAATCTATTAGGGGTGCTACTATACACGAGTGGAATTTGACACTTTGTACCCATTTCACTTTATTCCTGGTGATACTAGGCCATGTGGCGCTTCTGTTTATGCTTATTATATACATGTTAAAAAGAACAACCATGTCTTACTTAGGAAAAGCATATTTTGACATGTTTAGCTGTACAAGCCATAATCATAAACCATGGTCTAGAATATATGATTTGAGCTTCTACAGCTGAAATGCATCACATTATGTTTTTCCTAATCACTGACATTTTAACATGTAATTTTAAGCATATAGATATGTTGATATATACAGTATATGCCAACTATTGGGGTATATATATGGATGTAATTGCTTTTTAAATCTATGAATTAAAAGTTGTTTTTTACTAAAAGACCAGTGAGTGCCTTCTTGGAAACGAGGAATGGATACAATTTATATGAAGTGCACCCTGGCAGTTGTGGTAATATAAGACTGTGCTTATCTCTCTTTGGAGGATATATATATATATATATATATATATATATATATATATATATATATATATATATATATATATATATATATATATATATATAAAATTATTTATTTATTTTTTTGGATATTGGAAGCGTGTCTTTGCCCTATTGTCATCAAGTGAGCAATCCATATCTCAATATACACAAAAATGCATTCTCTGTTAGTTTTTATTTGTTTAAATAGCTTTAATTTACCTTTTTCATACAAAAATACATATCTGACTCATGATTTTTCACATGCATGATAGAACATTTTTGCCTAAAATATCCTTTAAGAAGAAATGTTAAAAAAAAAAAAAGACTTAATGAATGTATTAACAAATAGACAGTTAAAAGACCTTAAATTACTAACTGAATAAATTATAGTCTCCTGAATTCTACTTCTGAAACTTGTAGAATTAAACAAAGGATAATGCAAAGTAGGCAAAAAATACAGTATCACTACATGCAGACCAGCACATTTCTGGTAGAAATGTTTAATGAATACAACTACATGTTAATTTTCTACAAAAAAACTGCTATATTTGTTTCTGGATTGTGGTATTGTTGCATGATTTCATAACGATACAGCAAAAATCTCAAGCTACTTTTCCAAGGTAAGTTCTATTTCTAAATTAGCATTTATTACAACAAATGTTTGTTTTGATTGTGATAAGTATGACTGAGATGTTTAGGCTCAGCTAAAACATGCATTTATCAACTTAAAGTGTTAAGGCCTTTAGCTTTCCAGTTGGAGTTCTTTCTTCTGAAGTTGTAGCAGTCGATTACAAGCAGTTCGCTGAACAATTTCCAACCCCTCTGTGTCCAAATCTTTCAGCAGAAGTAAAACTGCATTAAGAATGTTATTCTAAAGAAACACAAAAAAACAGAATTTATGCTTACCTGATAAATTACTTTCTCTTGTGGTGTATCCAGTCCACGGATTCATCCTTTACTTGTGGGATATTCTCCTTCCTAACAGGAAGTGGCAAAGAGAGCACACAGCAGAGCTGTCCATATAGCTCCCCCTCTAGCTCCACCCCCCAGTCATTCGACTGGAGGTTAGGAAGAAAAAGGAGAAACCATAAGGTGCAGTGGTGACTGTAGTTTAAACAAAAAAAATCTACCTGACTTAATAGCCAGGGCGGGCCGTGGACTGGATACACCACAAGAGAAAGTAATTTATCAGGTAAGCATAAATTCTGTTTTCTCTTGTAAGGTGTATCCAGTCCACGGATTCATCCTTTACTTGTGGGATACCAATACCAAAGCTTTAGGACACGGATGAAGGGAGGGAACAAGACAGGTACCTTAAACGGAAGGCGCCACTGCTTGTAAAACCTTTCTCCCAAAAACCTCTGAAGAAGCAAAAGTATCGAATTTGTAAAATTTGGAAAAAGTATGCAGCGAAGACCAAGTCGCTGCCTTACAAATCTGTTCAACAGAAGCCTCATTTTTAAAAGTCCATGTGGAAGCCACTGCTCTGGTAGAATGAGCAGTAATTGTTTCAGGAGGCTGCTGGCCAGCAGTCTCATAGGCCAGACGGATGATGCTTTTCAGCCAAAAGGAAAGAGAGGTAGCAGTTGCCTTGTGACCTCTCCTCTTACCAGAATAGATGACAAACAATGAAGTTGTTTGTCTGAAATCTTTAGTTGCTTGTAAATAGAACTTTAAAGCACGAACCATATCAAGATTGTGTAACAGACGTTCCTTCTTTGACGAAGGATTAGGACACAGAGAAGGAACAACAATTTCCTGGTTAATATTCTTATTAGACACAACCTTAGGAAGAAAACCAGGTTTGGTACGCAAAACTACCTTATCTGCATGGAACACCAAGTAAGGTGAGTCACACTGTAAAGCAGATAACTCTGAAACTCTTCGAGCAGAAGAGATAGCTACCAAAAACAAAACTTTCCAAGATAAAAGCTTAATATCTATGGAATGTAAAGGTTCAAACGGAACCCCTTGCAGAACTGAAAGAACTAAATTCAGACTCCATGGCGGAGCCACAGGTCTATAAACAGGCTTGATTGTGACTAAAGCCTGAGTAAACGCTTGAACGTCTGGTACCTCCGCCAGACGTTTGTGTAAAAGATATTTTCGCCAAATCTTATGGTAGATTTTCCTGGTGGAAGGCTTTCTAGCCTGAATCAGGGTATCGATAACCGACTCAGAGAAACCACGCTTAGATAGAATTAGACGTTCAATCTCCAAGCAGTCAGACGCAGAGAAATTAGATTTGGATGTTTGAAAGGACCTTGAAGTAGAAGGTCCTGCCTCATCGGCAGAGTCCATGGTGGAACGGATGACATGTCCACTAGGTCTGCATACCAAGTCCTGCGTGGCCACGCAGGTGCTATTAGAATCACTGACGCCCTCTCCTGCTTGATTCTGGCAACCAGACGAGGAAGGAGAGGAAACGGTGGAAACACATAGGCCAGATTGAAGGACCAAGGCGCTACTGGAGCATCTATCAACACTGCCTGGGGATCCCGGGACCTGGACCCGTAAAGAGGAAGTTTGGCATTCTGACGGGACGCCATCAGACCCAATTCTGGAGTGCCCCATAGCTGAGTCAGCTGGGCAAATACCTCCGGGTGGAGTTCCCACTCCCCCGGATGAAAAGTCTGATGACTTAGAAAATCCGCTTCCCAGTTGTCTACTCCTGGGATGTGAATTGCTGAGAGGTGGCAAGAGTGATCCTCCGCCCAACTGATTATTTTGGATACTTCCATCATTACTAGGGGACTCCTTGTTCCCCCTTGATGGTTGATGTAAGCTACAGTCGTGATGTTGTCCGACTGAAATCTGATGAATTTGGCCGCAGCTAGCTGAGGCCATGCCTGAAGAGCGTTGAATATCACCCTCAGTTCCAAAATGTTTATCGGGAGAAGAGCTTCTTCCCGAGACCATAAGCCCTGAGTTTTCAGGGAGTCCCAGACAGCACCCCAACCCAACAGACTGGCGTTGGTCGTTACGATGATCCACTCTGGTCTGCGGAAACACATTCCCTGAGCCAGGTGATCCTGAGACAACCACCAGAGAAGAGAATCTCTGGTCCCCTGGTCCAACTGTATTTGAGAAGACAAATCTTCATAATCCCCATTCCACTGTTTGAGCATGCATAGTTGCAGTGGTCTGAGGTGTATCCGTGCAAAAGGGACTATGTCCATTGCCGCTACCATTAATCCGATTGTCTCCATGCACCAGATGGCCGAGGAATGGAATGAAGAGCTCGGCAAGTAGTTAAGAGTTTTAACTTTCTGACCTCCGTCAGAAATATTTTCATTTCTACCAAGTCTATTAGTGTTCCTAGGAAGGGAACTCTTGTGAGGGGGGAGAGAGAACTCGTTTTGATGTTCACCTTCCACCCGTGAGACCTCAGAAAGGCCACTACAATTTCCATGTGAGACTTGGCTCTTTGGAATGTTGACGCCTGAATTAAGATGTTGTCTAGATAAGGCACCACTGCTATGCCCCGCGGCATTAGCACCGCCAGGAGGGACCCTAGCACCTTTGTGAAAATTCTGGGAGCAGTGGCCAACCCGAAAGAGAGAGCCACAAACTGATAATGCTTGTCCAGAAAAAAAGCGAACCTGAGAAACTGGTGATGATCTTTGTGGATAGGAATGTGTAAATACGCATCCTTTAGATCCACGGTAGTCATAAATTGACCCTCCTGGATCATTGGTAAGAATGGTCTCCATCTTGAATGATGGGACTCTGAGGAATTTGTTTGGAATTTTGAGATCCAGGATTGGTCTGAAAGTTCCTTCTTTTTTGGGAACCACAAACAGGTTTGAGTAAAACCCCAGCCCTTGTTCCGCAATTGGAACTGGGTGGATCACTCCCATTGTATGTAGGTCTTCTACACAGTGTAAGAACGCCTCTTTCTTTGTCGTGTCTATAGACAGACGAGAAATATGGAACCTTCCCCTTGGAGGGGAGTCCTTGAATTCTAGAAGATATCCCTGGGATACAATCTCTAAGGCCCATGGATCATGTACGTCTCTTGCCCAGGCCTGAGGGAAGAGAGAGAGTCTGCCCCCTACTAGATCCGGTCCCGGATCGGGGGCTACCCCTTCATGCTGTCTTGGGGGCAGCTGCAGGCTTCTTGGCCTGTTTACCCTTGTTCCAGCCCTGGTAAGGTTTCCAGGCTGCCCTGGGTTGTGAAGTGTTACCCTCTTGCTTCGCAGCAGGGGAGGATGAAGCGAGACCGCTCCTGAAATTTCGAAAGGAACGAAAATGATTTTGTTTGTTCTTTGTCTTAAAGGATTTGTCCTGAGGGAGAGCATGGCCTTTTCCCCCAGTGATTTCTGAGATAATCTCTTTCAATTCAGGCCCGAAAAGGGCGTTTCCTTTGAAAGGGATGTTCAGTAGTTTGGATTTTGACGACACATCGGCCGACCAAGACTTGAGCCATAGCGCCCTGCACGCCAGAATGGCAAAACCTGAATTCTTTGCCCCTTACTTAGCTAGTTGGAAAGCGGCATCTGTGATAAAAAAATTAGCCAGCTTAAGAGCCTTAATTCTGTCCATAATATCCTCATATGAGGTCTCCGTCTGGAGCGCATCTTCCAGCGCCTCGAACCAGAAAGCAGCTGCAGTAGTTACAGCAACAATGCACACTATAGGTTGGAGAAGAAAACCTTGATGAACAAAAAATTTCTTAAGTAGACCCTCTAATTTTTTATCCATAGGGTCTTTAAAAGCACATCTGTCCTCAAATGGAATGGTTGTGCGTTTAGCAAGTGAAGAAACAGCCCCCTCCACCTTAGGGACCGTCTGCCACGAGTCCCGTGTGGTGTCGGATATGGGGAACATTTTCTTAAAAACAGGAGGGGGAACAAACGGAATACCTGGTCTATACCACTCCCTAGTTACTATATCCGCAATCCTCTTAGGGACCGGGAACACATCAGTGTAAACAGGAACTTCTAGGTACTTGTCCATTTTACACAATTTCTCTGGGACCACCAAAGGGTCACAGTCATCCAGAGTAACTAATACCTGAGTAATAAGCGGAGGTGTTCTAGTTTAAATTTAAAGGCCAACGTATCTGAGTCTGTCTGAGGAGCAACCTTTCCCGAATCGGAAACCTCTCCCTCAGACAGCACATCCCTCGCCCCCATTTCAGAGCATTGTGAGTGTATATCGGATACGGCTACTAAAGCGTCAGAATGCTCATAATCTGTTCTTAAAACAGAGCTATCACGCTTTGCAGGTAACACGGGCAGCTTAGATAAAAATACTGAGAGGGTATTATCCATAACTGCCGCCAAATCTTGTAAGGTAAAAGAGTTAGACGCGCTAGAGGTGCTAGGCGTTGCTTGAGCGGGCGTAACTAGTTGTGACACTTGGGGAGAGGTCAACGGGCTAACCTCATTACCTTCTGTCTGAGAATTATCTTGGGCCACATTTTTAAGTGCAACAATATGGTCTTTAAAATATATAGACATATCAGTACACGTGGGACACATTTTGAGAGGGGGTTCCACCATGGCTTCTAAACACGTTGAACATGGATTTTCCTTGGTGACAGACATGTTTAACAAACTAATAGTAAGACAAGCAGGCTTAGAAATCACATTAATCAAGCAAAAACACACTTTGCAAAAAAACGTTACTGTGCATTTAAGAAATAAAAAAGGCACAGAATTTTCCAAAACAGTGAAAAATGCACCAAACTTTCTGAAATTTTCACAGTATGTACCTAAAGCATTGGTAAGATTGCACAGCTAGCAAAAAAATCGATTAACCCCTTAATGCCCAAACCGGATCAATAGTAAGCTAACAGACCGGTTAAAACAAATTTAGCACCTTGCCACAGCTCTGCTGTGGCCCTACCTTCCCTTAGGAGTCGGATTTATGGGGAAAAAGCTTCTTATGGGTCCTCAAATTGTAGCAGGAGCCACCATGTGAACACAACCTGAAGATCTAGTCCATCTAACTGCGCATCTGAGGCGCGAAATTAGGCCCCTCCCACCTTACTCCGGTGCTGTGAGGCCTAAAGAAACACTCCTATAATATTAGCCATGTGGGTAACAACCCCTGAAAGAAACCCAAAAGGACCTTCTAAGTGTCTCAAAAACGATGTTTATAAGTAAAAACCGTTTGCCATAAAAAAGTGTCAACCAATAAAAAAGTGACAACCAGCATAAATAAGCCCTGTAATGTAAGCTTGTAATTCCATACTTAGTCTCTGAATAAAGCTTACCCTTCCCTCATGGGGATCTTATCAGTCCTTTTCTAGCATTATCACAGTCTTGTCTAGAAATAAATGACTGAACATACCTTATTGCAGCTTAATCTGCAAACCGTTCCCCCCAACTGAAGTTTTCTTGTACTCCTCAGTCCTGTGTGGGAACAGCAGTGGATTTTAGTTACAACATGCTAAAATCATTTTCCTCTCTGCAGAAATCTTCATCCCTTTTCTGCTGGAGAGTAAATAGTACAAACCGGTACCATTTAAAAATAACAAACTTTTGCTTGTAGAACAAAAACTACAAATCTAACACCACATTCACTTTACCCTTCCGAGAGAGACCCTATTGCTTAGAGCCGGCAAAGAGAATGACTGGGGGGTGGAGCTAGAGGGGGAGCCATATGGACAGCTCTGCTGCGTGCTCTCTTTGCCACTTCCTGTTAGGAAGGAGAAAATCCCACAAGTAAAGGATGAATCCGTGGACTGGATACACCTTACAAGAGAAAGAGTAATATAATCATTTATGCAGGAATATATATATATATATATATATATATATATATATATATATATATATATATATATGTGTGTGTATATATATATATATATATATATATATATATATATATATATAGACATGCATATAAAAAAAATACAACAGATTTACAGATAAATCTATTTCTTCACATGTAAAGTATACTCATATAAGCACTAGTGGGTTAGATGGCCTCTGAACCCTGGGGTAGGTTGATATACTTTCCAGAAGTCTGAGGGGATAGATTTACACCACCAGGTATAACATGCCTCTTTTCTAAGAGGAATAAGCACAATGCAAACACTTGTGCCCAACAAACATATGGTACAGCTAAACTGTGTAGAACAGTGCAAAAACAATCTATAAGGCATCATCCACTAATGCAAACATATAAAACGTATGGAATATAGTGAAAATAGTATCGGAACATATTACATATGCTGCCTTGCATATGTATTTCACAGAAGCTTCATGATGACAAGCCTTATTAAATCCAGACCTTAAAGGAGCAGCTATTGATTGAGAAGATAAGCCATCATCATTACAGAGAGAATATGCTTTTCAAACTTCCCCAAACTTCCAAACTGCTACCAGAAAGAATAAGCAAAATAAAACTCAGACACAGTGATTTCACTCACTTACCCACTTACCAAAAGTGGCCCAATCCTTGCAAATGGTCCCTCAGAAAAGCAGAAACTAATGCAAGCTGTCAGTTCAATAGCCTGGGTAATGGGGTGGTAACTAAGAAAGAAGATATCTGATGATATCTAAGGAAGAAACTAATAACTGTAAGGCCAGAAGGATCACCTACATACATACTAGTCTGAAAATCAGATGAAATATTTTTGCATTTAAATCAATAACATGAGGCTCTTGTTTTTGGGGCAACACTTCGTAACCCATCAGATCTATTTCAAGAAACCATAATTCCCCATAAATTTGCTTGAAAACATGCTCATAGAAAGCTCACTCTTGTGATTAATCTTCTGTCGTTTATGGAAATCTGCCTAGTAGACTAAATGACCTACAATATAAAATTACAGAAATTGTATTCTGCACACCTATTGATACCTGCAACTTCTCAAAACACCTGGTTTATATATGATCTTGCTGTCATGTTGCATGATTACATATAAAGATGATAAAGATACAAAACAGGTCTATGGGTCTCCAGAGACAGAAACCCTGTCATTAACACCTAAACATTTATGTCAAAGGTGTTCTAAATAGACTACCTTACTTGAGCTCTGAGCTCAGCTCACACTAAACCCTTGATGATCAGACTGGCATCCATACAGATGACACACCAGTCTGACTAAAGAAAACTCCTTCCCTTAGAGTCCTGCTCCTTGTTGTCCAACAGCTGATGGAGACTCTCCCACTTAATAGACAAATAACTATGAAATGATAGTTCAATCTTAATTATCATCGATATGTGACAAGCAGTTCTGCTAATAAGGTTTAGACAAATATTAATTCCAGGTATGGGGAAATATGAAAACCAAGAGGAGCTACTAGAAATGGAGTAGAGGCAACCCCCAAAAAGAAGCACAACAATTATTTTTTTTTCTCAAATAAAAACATAAATGATATGGATGGATGGAAACATAAAAACTTAAGCCTATTTCAGACCTACCATGGTCATAATCTGACCAGGTTCTAGGCTTCTGATAAAAAAAAGTTAAGACTATTTAACAAAATGCCCATTTTCTATTTGGTATAAATCCTTGAGGAAGTAGGTCTGATTAAATATATACTGTATCTCATGGAAAACAATCAGTTTTGCTGCTTGAACACCAGGTCTTATTGGGGTTGTATAGTAAAACTTACATTTCCTACAAAGTAGAACATTAGCGTGTATTAGGAAGATTCTTATAATTCCACTAGATGGCATTTGAAAGATAACACCAGAAAGAAAGAAAAACTGACAACCTAATAATACCTTACTACTACATGGAATCTCAGAAATAATCAGAATAACCCTAACCATGATAACAATAAAAAGACATGAGATCATGTGTAACAAGCACTGTAGCTTTATCACATGATATTAAAAAAAAGAACAAAAAAATGGTAGATTCAATTAAAGCTAGATTACCAATAATTGACCAAGATGACCCATTCCAAATAACCAGATATTAAACTCATTTGTAAGACACACTGCAGAAACTATTGTCCTATAAAACAGCACATGCAAAATAAAATAATTTTATTCAATTGTTCATTGTATGTTTGAAAGAAGTTTAATCTAAGGGAACTACAAAATGTTTGAAGAAACTGGCATTTGGTATATCGAGCACGGCAAAACTACACTGAGCAATATAAATAAGGTATTTACCCTCTGGGGAAACCCTAGGGATAATACTCTCACACGTACAAGGATGTTTGTATATTGGGTCAGCTAGCAAGGCCACAGTGAGGGGCTCCAAAAACAAATCAGAGGGTGACGCATACCGTTGTAGAACTAAACGGGGAGAAACTCAAGCAGGACAATGATATACTGTATGTGGGTTGCAAATCCACCCCTCTAATTTCTAAGAGGCTTTTACTGCAACACATAGCTACACGAGGAATCAGAGGATATATACACTACCAGTACGAATATAAATTCTAGAAAAAATTAGGAGTAGGATTTAATAAAGAAAAAGTCTAATTTCTAACACTTACCCTTTTTTTCCTGCTTCCCTCTGTCTCCAAAGGCGAGAGAGGTGAGAAAGAGGAAAACTTATCTCTGGGGAGTGGTTTCATCCCTAGCTGCTGGCGAATTTTGCTAAAAATAATAAAGTTGCATAAAGAAATGCATTTAGAATAATACATTACCAAAGTGTTAAGTAAAAGATGTAGAATAAATCACTATAGTCAATAACACACAATCTTTTTCATTTAATAAAAAAAAAAATCTGAAAAATTAATTACACAATAAAATAGTTGGATATTTTCTTTGGCAGTAAAATTGGTAACACTTATTGACATTATTTTTAAACACTTACTAATTAGTAGAATAAACATGCCTAATTAACAGGTATCATCTAAATGGCTTAGTGGCAACACAAAAGGTAAAGTTTTATTTTCCTGCCAAAATAGCTGAATAAATTAAATAATTTTCTTAATGTACTAATTATGTGATTTAAGTTAGAAGATGCCATGAAATAAGAACCATTATCGCCAAAAGTATCCACATATTGTTTGTTGCCTACTCACCAAAACTCTTGTGTGCAGATCTTCCTTACTTCCTTCCTTTGCTTGGCATAAAACACAAAAATGACAGTGTTTTGGAGGTAAATATTCCATTTGTCTGTAAAATTGCACTGCTGGTCCCAAGCAGAATACCCATGCTGATCCAATCTGAAGCACTAGTTTCACTAGTGAGACTAGCGCTGCTGATTGGATTAGCAGCGTTTTCCACTCAGGACCAGTAGTGCTTTAAGTCCCGAGCGGTATTCTGTGTATTTAATCCCTTTGCAGGGGTTAAACACACACTAGTCTAGGGTCGATGGTTTTAAAATGACATGGTCTAATGGATTAGAGCAGTGTTTCTCAACTCCAATCTGCAGGACCCTTACAGTACACATATACAATATATCTTAACTAGAGCACAGGTGAAATAATCAGCTGATCAGTAACCATGGTTACTAACCTGCTCTTACCCTTCAGGTGATTATTTCACCTGTGCTCTAGCTAAGATATAATGAATAGGTGGCCTGTTGAGTTGAGAAACACTGGATTAGAGCATGTCATTTTTTTGACAATGGCCCTTTAAGAGAACATCCTGCTATCTTGTTATTGTCTCTTCATCTTCACATCACCACAGCAGGAAATGCTTAACTGTTTTGCATATTATGTGATAAAGTGCAGCAGTGTGGTGGCAATAGGCGACTACTGTGAAGCAGCATTCCTTTTGTAGTATATTAGCTACAGAAAGGAGCTCCTACAAGATTCCTTCCAGCACATTCACTGCATGAGTGGGGGAAATCAGTGTGCACATTTAGCATCACTCACTTGTGCTTTCTGTGGTGCCAGACACCACCCATAGGTTTTCTCAACCAGCCTAGCAGCTACTAAGGTTTTCTGTTGTGCTGGAAGTCAGCTGGGAATACGCTTACAAAAATGATGACAACCTACTGGCACTGTGAATTTTAGTGACCATGTTTACAGGGTCACTGTGGTGGGGTTTAAAACATATATAAATACAATGATATCATAAAACCGCTGGTACGTGCTATGGAATGCAGTGTGCTCCCTAAACATGTGCTATGGAATGCAGTGTGCTCCCTAAACATGTGCTATGGGATGCAGTGTGCTCCCTAAACATGTGCTATGGAATGCAGTGTGCTCCCTAAACATGTGCTATGGAATGCAGTGTGCTCCCTAAACATGTGCTATGGGATGCAGTGTGCTCCCTAAACATGTGCTATGGAATGCAGTGTGCTCCCTAAACATGTGCTATGGATGCAGTGTGCTCCCTAAACATGTGCTATGGAATGCAGTGTGCTCCCTAAACATGTGCTATGGGATGCAGTGTGCTCCCTAAACATGTGCTATGGAATGCAGTGTGCTCCCTAAACATGTGCTATGGGATGCAGTGTGCTCCCTAAACATGTGCTATGGAATGCAGTGTGCTCCCTAAACATGTGCTATGGGATGCAGTGTGCTCCCTAAACATGTGCTATGGGATGCAGTGTGCTCCCTAAACATGTGCTATGGAATGCAGTGTGCTCCCTAAACATGTGCTATGGGATGCAGTGTGCTCCCTAAACATGTGCTATGGGATGCAGTGTGCTCCCTAAACATGTGCTATGGGATGCAGTGTGCTCCCTAAACATGTGCTATGGAATGCAGTGTGCTCCCTAAACATGTGCTATGGGATGCAGTGTGCTCCCTAAACATGTGCTATGGAATGCAGTGTGCTCCCTAAACATGTGCTATGGGATGCAGTGTGCTCCCTAAACATGTGCTATGGAATGCAGTGTGCTCCCTAAACATGTGCTATGGGATGCAGTGTGCTCCCTAAACATGTGCTATGGGATGCAGTGTGCTCCCTAAACATGTGCTATGGGATGCAGTGTGCTCCCTAAACATGTGCTATGGGATGCAGTGTGCTCCCTAAACATGTGCTATGGGATGCAGTGTGCTCCCTAAACATGTGCTATGGAATGCAGTGTGCTCCCTAAACATGTGCTATGGAATGCAGTGTGCTCCCTAAACATGTGCTATGGGATGCAGTGTGCTCCCTAAACATGTGCTATGGGATGCAGTGTGCTCCCTAAACATGTGCTATGGGATGCAGTGTGCTCCCTAAACATGTGCTATGGAATGCAGTGTGCTCCCTAAACATGTGCTATGGGATGCAGTGTGCTCCCTAAACATGTGCTATGGGATGCAGTGTGCTCCCTAAACATGTGCTATGGGATGCAGTGTGCTCCCTAAACATGTGCTATGGAATGCAGTGTGCTCCCTAAACATGTGCTATGGAATGCAGTGTGCTCCCTAAACATGTGCTATGGAATGCAGTGTGCTCCCTAAACATGTGCTATGGAATGCAGTGTGCTCCCTAAACATGTGCTATGGAATGCAGTGTGCTCCCTAAACATGTGCTATGGAATGCAGTGTGCTCCCTAAACATGTGCTATGGGATGCAGTGTGCTCCCTAAACATGTGCTATGGAATGCAGTGTGCTCCCTAAACATGTGCTATGGGATGCAGTGTGCTCCCTAAACATGTGCTATGGAATGCAGTGTGCTCCCTAAACATGTGCTATGGGATGCAGTGTGCTCCCTAAACATGTGCTATGGAATGCAGTGTGCTCCCTAAACATGTGCTATGGGATGCAGTGTGCTCCCTAAACATGTGCTATGGAATGCAGTGTGCTCCCTAAACATGTGCTATGGGATGCAGTGTGCTCCCTAAACATGTGCTATGGAATGCAGTGTGCTCCCTAAACATGTGCTATGGAATGCAGTGTGCTCCCTAAACATGTGCTATGGGATGCAGTGTGCTCCCTAAACATGTGCTATGGAATGCAGTGTGCTCCCTAAACATGTGCTATGGAATGCAGTGTGCTCCCTAAACATGTGCTATGGGATGCAGTGTGCTCCCTAAACATGTGCTATGGAATGCAGTGTGCTCCCTAAACATGTGCTATGGAATGCAGTGTGCTCCCTAAACATGTGCTATGGGATGCAGTGTGCTCCCTAAACATGTGCTATGGAATGCAGTGTGCTCCCTAAACATGTGCTATGGGATGCAGTGTGCTCCCTAAACATGTGCTATGGAATGCAGTGTGCTCCCTAAACATGTGCTATGGGATGCAGTGTGCTCCCTAAACATGTGCTATGGAATGCAGTGTGCTCCCTAAACATGTGCTATGGGATGCAGTGTGCTCCCTAAACATGTGCTATGGAATGCAGTGTGCTCCCTAAACATGTGCTATGGGATGCAGTGTGCTCCCTAAACATGTGCTATGGGATGCAGTGTGCTCCCTAAACATGTGCTATGGAATGCAGTGTGCTCCCTAAACATGTGCTATGGGATGCAGTGTGCTCCCTAAACATGTGCTATGGGATGCAGTGTGCTCCCTAAACATGTGCTATGGGATGCAGTGTGCTCCCTAAACATGTGCTATGGAATGCAGTGTGCTCCCTAAACATGTGCTATGGGATGCAGTGTGCTCCCTAAACATGTGCTATGGAATGCAGTGTGCTCCCTAAACATGTGCTATGGGATGCAGTGTGCTCCCTAAACATGTGCTATGGAATGCAGTGTGCTCCCTAAACATGTGCTATGGGATGCAGTGTGCTCCCTAAACATGTGCTATGGGATGCAGTGTGCTCCCTAAACATGTGCTATGGGATGCAGTGTGCTCCCTAAACATGTGCTATGGGATGCAGTGTGCTCCCTAAACATGTGCTATGGGATGCAGTGTGCTCCCTAAACATGTGCTATGGAATGCAGTGTGCTCCCTAAACATGTGCTATGGAATGCAGTGTGCTCCCTAAACATGTGCTATGGAATGCAGTGTGCTCCCTAAACATGTGCTATGGGATGCAGTGTGCTCCCTAAACATGTGCTATGGGATGCAGTGTGCTCCCTAAACATGTGCTATGGAATGCAGTGTGCTCCCTAAACATGTGCTATGGGATGCAGTGTGCTCCCTAAACATGTGCTATGGGATGCAGTGTGCTCCCTAAACATGTGCTATGGGATGCAGTGTGCTCCCTAAACATGTGCTATGGAATGCAGTGTGCTCCCTAAACATGTGCTATGGAATGCAGTGTGCTCCCTAAACATGTGCTATGGAATGCAGTGTGCTCCCTAAACATGTGCTATGGAATGCAGTGTGCTCCCTAAACATGTGCTATGGAATGCAGTGTGCTCCCTAAACATGTGCTATGGAATGCAGTGTGCTCCCTAAACATGTGCTATGGGATGCAGTGTGCTCCCTAAACATGTGCTATGGAATGCAGTGTGCTCCCTAAACATGTGCTATGGGATGCAGTGTGCTCCCTAAACATGTGCTATGGAATGCAGTGTGCTCCCTAAACATGTGCTATGGGATGCAGTGTGCTCCCTAAACATGTGCTATGGAATGCAGTGTGCTCCCTAAACATGTGCTATGGGATGCAGTGTGCTCCCTAAACATGTGCTATGGAATGCAGTGTGCTCCCTAAACATGTGCTATGGGATGCAGTGTGCTCCCTAAACATGTGCTATGGAATGCAGTGTGCTCCCTAAACATGTGCTATGGAATGCAGTGTGCTCCCTAAACATGTGCTATGGGATGCAGTGTGCTCCCTAAACATGTGCTATGGAATGCAGTGTGCTCCCTAAACATGTGCTATGGAATGCAGTGTGCTCCCTAAACATGTGCTATGGGATGCAGTGTGCTCCCTAAACATGTGCTATGGGATGCAGTGTGCTCCCTAAACATGTGCTATGGAATGCAGTGTGCTCCCTAAACATGTGCTATGGAATGCAGTGTGCTCCCTAAACATGTGCTATGGAATGCAGTGTGCTCCCTAAACATGTGCTATGGAATGCAGTGTGCTCCCTAAACATGTGCTATGGAATGCAGTGTGCTCCCTAAACATGTGCTATGGAATGCAGTGTGCTCCCTAAACATGTGCTATGGGATGCAGTGTGCTCCCTAAACATGTGCTATGGAATGCAGTGTGCTCCCTAAACATGTGCTATGGGATGCAGTGTGCTCCCTAAACATGTGCTATGGAATGCAGTGTGCTCCCTAAACATGTGCTATGGGATGCAGTGTGCTCCCTAAACATGTGCTATGGGATGCAGTGTGCTCCCTAAACATGTGCTATGGGATGCAGTGTGCTCCCTAAACATGTGCTATGGGATGCAGTGTGCTCCCTAAACATGTGCTATGGGATGCAGTGTGCTCCCTAAACATGTGCTATGGGATGCAGTGTGCTCCCTAAACATGTGCTATGGGATGCAGTGTGCTCCCTAAACATGTGCTATGGGATGCAGTGTGCTCCCTAAACATGTGCTATGGGATGCAGTGTGCTCCCTAAACATGTGCTATGGGATGCAGTGTGCTCCCTAAACATGTGCTATGGGATGCAGTGTGCTCCCTAAACATGTGCTATGGGATGCAGTGTGCTCCCTAAACATGTGCTATGGGATGCAGTGTGCTCCCTAAACATGTGCTATGGGATGCAGTGTGCTCCCTAAACATGTGCTATGGGATGCAGTGTGCTCCCTAAACATGTGCTATGGGATGCAGTGTGCTCCCTAAACATGTGCTATGGGATGCAGTGTGCTCCCTAAACATGTGCTATGGGATGCAGTGTGCTCCCTAAACATGTGCTATGGGATGCAGTGTGCTCCCTAAACATGTGCTATGGGATGCAGTGTGCTCCCTAAACATGTGCTATGGGATGCAGTGTGCTCCCTAAACATGTGCTATGGGATGCAGTGTGCTCCCTAAACATGTACTATGGAATGCAGTGTGCTCCCTAAACATGTGCTATGGGATGCAGTGTGCTCCCTAAACATGTGCTATGGGATGCAGTGTGCTCCCTAAACATGTGCTATGGAATGCAGTGTGCTCCATAAACATGTGCTATGGGATGCAGTGTGCTCCCTAAACATGTGCTATGGAATGCAGTGTGCTCCCTAAACATGTGCTATGGAATGCAGTGTGCTCCCTAAACATGTGCTATGGAATGCAGTGTGCTCCCTAAACATGTGCTATGGAATGCAGTGTGCTCCCTAAACATGTGCTATGGAATGCAGTGTGCTCCCTAAACATGTGCTATGGGATGCAGTGTGCTCCCTAAACATGTGCTATGGAATGCAGTGTGCTCCCTAAACATGTGCTATGGAATGCAGTGTGCTCCCTAAACATGTGCTATGGAATGCAGTGTGCTCCCTAAACATGTGCTATGGAATGCAGTGTGCTCCCTAAACATGTGCTATGGAATGCAGTGTGCTCCCTAAACTAAGGATACTTCTTGGTTTGCTTTAATAAAGCACTGGACCACATCTGAAACTTTCATAACATAAATGTCCACTACACTCTCATACATACCCTTTACATGAAGATTATTTCACTCTAATCACATTTATTTTCAAGCAAATGAATTACATTTTTTTGTAAGTTTCCAATTCTATTATCAAACCTGGCAACTTTAAAAATGTATTGCTTCTTTTTTCTTTTTGGTTTTTATTTTAGGATAAAATGATTCAGGAGCATGTTCTACTGTGCTTTGACATTACTTTAGTAAAATAAAAACAAATTGCTTTTGATGTGTCATTTAATATTTAAAAAGATATATTGCAGATTTATCAATGTTTCAAAAATATATTCTATTCAAATAAAATTAACACAAAAACTTTATTGATTTTATCAATTTTAATTTAAAAAAAACATTTATTGCTTTTAATATGACTAAGGTATGATATATGATAATGATAATGTGTTCCAGATCCTTGAGACTAAAGATAATGCAGGAACAGAACCACACAATAAAATTTCTCATTTTATAGTTTGGTTCTGC
This sequence comes from Bombina bombina, assembly GCF_027579735.1. Lineage (NCBI taxonomy): Eukaryota > Metazoa > Chordata > Amphibia > Anura > Bombinatoridae > Bombina > Bombina bombina. The sequence continues at coordinate 507,463,459 of NC_069499.1, read as the reverse complement.
CTATGCATCGTGTGATCTAGAATGTTTATGGTCTAATAGTGCGACTTTGCAGCTGTTTATAATGGTAGCACATTTTCTCATCCTATTGGTTTTGAAGAAAAATTAAACATTTTTATGCTGTGGGTAAGTGAATCAAATAAAATAAAGGGCCTTAGGGTTTCCAGTGTACATGTTTGTGCTTTTCTTACAGAGGTGCCTTTTTCGAACTTCTCTAAAGCTTTTTACTTCAAAACAGATTTTAAAAAAACCTATAGAAAATATTATAATTCTCACTTTGTCTCTTCCATGCTGAAGTTCAGTAAATCATTTTCTGACACTGTGCGGTTTTCCGCAGTATCCTGATCAGCGGCTGGTTCAGACTGGATATCATTGTCTGCATTTAGAATTTCATTTGGAGGGGCTGTTATCTCCTCACCCAGTTTGATGGCTTGTGCAAGCTCTTCTTGTGTCACTGCTGTGAAATGAAATAGAAGTTTATTATCTTAAACACTTAAGTCTGTGATGATTATCTTGGGTGTAATTTAATGTTATATTGCGTGAACTATTTCTTTAATATATAGTTAATAATTTATAGTATCGCACAACTCTATTAGTATTGATTAGTATGGTAATAATGGTACAAAACACATCTGATCTTTAACAAAATACATATATTTTAAACTACTTCTCAACACCTTTACATCCTCTGTTCTAGGTAATCATTACCATAAGATAAAATGTGATTTGCATATTACCAGAGGTACAAATTATTAATACAGCTATTGATCATTGTTGATATGAAATCATGGAGTTTTATATTGTACACACATATCTAAAATAAGTGCAGAAGAGAAGATTATCAAAGGTCATGTTTTCATTGTGTAAACCTATATTATAATAGAAATACAGTGCAGATCCAGGACTGATGATGCTCTGCAAACGTATTCAGTTGTCTGCAAAGCATAACCATCAACTATTAGAAAAACAAGATTAATTTCATTCGGTATTGAAAAAGATTTTTTTTCCTGATGGAAATAGTCTACAATAGGAAAGTTGCAAGCAAACAAAACATTTTCTTCATGTATACTCCAATTTACCCATTATAATTCTAAAGGATTTAAAAATTGCACGTGATGTATTTCAATAGATGTAATTTTTGTTGCATAAACAATTTGAGATGAGTTGGAAAGGGGATTCATGCTTCACCAAGGATTTAGTTTTCTACAGATAAAGGAATAAAAGAAGTAAAAAGCTTGCCAATCTTATATGATACGTAATGGAACATAGTTGTGAGCACAGGTTAGGAACATACCGGTTATTTAAATAAGTGACTATAAATGAGCAAAATAAGTAATAGAATGAGAAGACTGCACCCATTACATATAGGGGCCGATTTATCATATGACTGGCGGACATTATCCACTGTAGTGATCATGTCCGTCAGATATCGATAAATGCCGATAGCATACGCTGTCAGCATTTATCATTGCACAAGCAGTTCTAGTGAACTGCTTGTGCAATGCTGCCCCCTGCAGATTCAGATCGGCCCCTAGCAGAGGGTGTCAATCAACCCAATCGTATGAGATTGGGCGGATTGATGTCCGCTGGTTCTTAACTCCAGGGGATATACGGGCCCCATTTGGCCCGTGATAAAGCGGCCCCATAGTATTCAAGACAAATTGTGACCAATGGGTAATATTTAATGGCATATTTTTGAAAAGGTGATCAATAGCTGATATAAGTTAAAACAAGCGTTGCATCGCTTCTGAAGTTCAAATATTTCATCTCTGAGCGCTCAGCTAAGCGACCTGATGCAGCATAGTGCTCAGAGATGAAAAGGCAGGACACACTGAGCGCGCACAGCCGTATCTACACGCTGCGCGCCGCTCAGATTGCAGTGTGTCACAGCCTTCACTGAATCATTAGTAACAATTCCTTTAATGAGAAACAAGGAGCATACTTAGCACTATATCACCAAGAAAAAGAATCTAGGCATATGGTATAATTTTATAAATGTTCAAATACATTAAAACAATTGCATTATTGTATTGAGATGTTGGAAAGCAATGCAGAACATCTGCTTATGTAATTCAGTCCCTAAACTTTATTTAATGATGAGATGTACTATTTTGTCACATATCTGGTTTAGATCAGTAGGGTTAAAACTCACTAAGAGATGTTGAAAGTGCTTCCAACATAATGGAGAGCTGAGTGAGAGTTGGTAAATTAATTGCATTTATTGATGAACCTGGAGGCCGGTGAGACAAAGCCTGAAAAACTTTTAGTGAATTTAGTTCAATGTTTCTCCCTGTATAGCAAAATATAGTTTGGTTTTAAGAAGATTTTTGAAGCCACACTTTATAAATTATGGTGGACTGTATTGCCATCTGCAGGCAGCCAGTAGAATAGATACATTTAATTTCTTAGAACAGGAAAGCTTAAATAACTCTTCTGTTAATGGTTTTCAACATTTTTCTCCAAGGCAAGCCATAAGGATTTGATTATATTCCTCCCTAAAGGCACATAAATAATAAACTAATCAATAATCTTGATTTAACGTCACTTTAATAAATACACCCTGCAGTAGGTAAAATCATAATCAACCACAGCAGCATCACTAACACTCTGAGAACTTGTTTGCAGACCTAAAATACAAGCGACAATATATATATATATATATATACATATATAATATGTGTGTGTACATATGTATTTCTATGTGTATATATGTATTTACAGACATATACACACTTATAAATACATATTTACATGCAAACACACACACATACACACACACACACACATTATATATATATATATATATATATATATATATATATATATATATATATATATATATATATATATATATATAGTAAAGGGGTGGGATAGAAAAAGGATGTACTCAATGCAAAACCCAAAAAAGCTGCAAAAAGTGTATATACAGAATGCAGCAAAGGTTAACATGTAAATGTTACAATAACAAACAAAGTAACATAAGCCAAATAATTAACTCATATTCTATTGAGGTTGTTAAATGTGAGCATTATACCCATTGGAGTTGGTGTTGTATTGGTCTTTTTATACAACATTAAAATATACAGTACTGCACTAGTGTGTTTGTTTCTGCTTTTTCCACATATCCACTACTATTGCATGGAGGAAAGTTTCTAGTGCTATCATACACTCCAGGAAGCACAGAAGGCAGATTACAGAGTTACCAGCGACGGATTACAGAGAGTACCAGTGACGGATATCTTACAGGTCCATCTGAGTCTCTCCAGGACGGCTATCTACTTAACTCATATCGATTAAGGTAAATTCCTGTAAGTAGGAATTTCACACTTTGGATTTCATCTTTGCATTTACAAAGACAGACCTCCCATTATTAGGGTTTCAAACTTTTTGGCTCCTATATCCAGTAGTACCAACAAGCATCTGTACCAAAAACATAGATCACAACCTCATATTGCTCATATATGAACTGTGTGATTTTTATGTTACTTTGCTTGTTATTGTAACAACTGTTATTTGCTAACATTTACATGTTAGCCTTTTCTGCATTCTGTATATACACTTTTTGCAGCTTTTTTAGGTTCTGCATTGAGTACATCCGTTTTCTAGTGCTATCCCACACCTTTACTAAACATTGTACTCTTGCCAGGTATAGTAGAATTAAGGGATTCCTCTATACTTAGCTCAGGAATTCAGCTGCAGGTTCTGGGTGTCACTTTTTTGCCTTATCAATAGTATATTTTCCCTCTAACATTATATATACATATATATATATATATAGTAAACACAGCTTCAGGGAAGCGATCGGACATCCGCTCAGTGTGGTAGTCGGCAAAGCCGTGATCTTCGCGTAAGCACCACACCCCCTCTTGACGTCACACTGACGTATCCAGAATCTGTCAGCTGTACCGGTGTAGTAAGAGGAGCGTTCCACCGTCGCTCCAACAAGAAATAATCAACAGCAACCAACACACCCGGTAAAGGCGAACAGTAACACAAAAAAATAGTCCCAGACTCAGACTAGTGCAAAAATGTAAGCTGTATTGCTTGTTTCAAAATCCAAGTAACAAAGGCATATAATGGGTGAAAAGACAGGCAGCAAAGAACTGGTCAAACGCGTTTCATATATTACAACATATCTTCTTCACTGACCATACTATCACCCATAATGCACTGCTATTTAACAGCCATGAGAACCCCTCCCAATTAGTGATAATCCAATCACAACATCTAAAGAGCTAAAGCAGGATAATATGGGTGATCCATGGGATACATGTATAATGTACCACATACATAATTATATAGTTAATATATACTTGTCAAATTAAAGTTACAATTAATTCATACCTAAAAAACTATAAATGACACATGTACTAACATAAACATAATGTGGTGCAAAATATATTAAAGATCAGAAAATATAAAGATTTTAAAGTGACAGTACAAATCACTACTCTAATAATCTAAAGTGACAATATAACTTTTATTGTTTAGTGTCTACAAAAAGTTTTACATCCCATTCGGAAAAAAGGCCTGCTGGCATTCTGGTATCCAGCTGAAACATCCAGAAGACTTCTCTTTTACTGAGAGTAGTTCCTCTGTTCCCACCTCTTGGTTGTCTGGAAATCAGCTGGATACCTTGAAATGACAGCAGAGAACTGTCAGAGTTGTGTTCCCTTCTGAAATGTAAGGAGATGGGGGTAGTGGACTCAGGGTCCTCAAATGAACGCAAATGTTCTAAAAAACAATCTTTTAGGGCCTGTGTCGTTTGACCAACATACTGCCTATAGCACCCCCTACAGGTCAGAAGATAAATAACATAACATGAATTACAAGTTATGTGTTCCTGTATCTGAAAGTCCTTCTTATTGACAGAAGATACAAAACTGGTACCAAAAGAAGCATAGGAGCAAGATTTACATCTCCTACTTCCACACTTAAAAAAGGACAGTAATAACCCACCTGGCAGGCCCATTGTGGCAGGAATTGGTTCACTTAATGAGCCTCTTTCAGAATTGATAGATGGATATTTACAGCCACTTGTTTTGAATCTTATGAGTTATATTAAAGACACCACTGATGTCATCAAACAGGTAGAAGGCATTGTATGGCGTGAGGAATAAGTCTTTGTGACTATTGAAGTGGTTTCATTATATACTTGTATTCCACATGACCAAGGCATTAAGGCCATTGAATTTTTCCAGTTCTTTGCTGCCTGTCTTTTAACCCATTATATGCCTTTGTTACTTGGATTTTGAAACAACCAATACAGCTTACATTTATATATGTATGTATATATATATATATATATATATATATATATATATATATATATATATATATATGATATATATGTGTGTGCGTGCATTGGAGCCCTTTGCAATCAAGTAGATGAAAACATGTAAAATTATATTTATGCAATATTCATATTTATAAAAGTGTTTAACTATGTATTTACTGTAAATATTAAACATTCCAATATTCCGCACATAGCAGAATATGTTTTACGTATTAGGAACAAACAACCAGCTCAATACCATTATTAGCCTGTTCTATGGCAATTTACCACCTGGGTGCAGCTTCTTTTTAGCCCAGTAATGCTTTCCACAGAGTAGAACTTTCCTGTAGTATATCAGTCTGATCCGCCTATTACGGTCAGTCCAGAGGCAAAATACCAGGCAATTCCTCTCTGAACAAGGAACACAGCAACCCCAGATGATCGTTTCAGCCCTCATTGGGCCTCGTCAGTGAGGTGTAGCCATATTACTCTAAGCACACTGAGCAAGGAGTTCACGTCTGGTTGCCCCTTTTGTCCCTTATGGAGACTAAATACATACAGAGAGAAGCACACTCACAGGAACAAACAACCAGCTCAACACCATTGTTATCCTGTATCCTATCAGTATATCAGTCTGATCCCGCCTATTTTGTTCAGTCTAAAGCCAAAATACCAGGCAATTCCTTTCTGAACAAGGAACACAGCAACCCCAGACGATCATTTCGGCCACTTTATTAGGTATACCTTGCTAGTACTGGGTTGGACCCCTTTTGCCATCAGAACTTCCTTAATTCTTTGTGGCATAGATTCAAGAAGGTGTTGGAAACATTCATCAGACATTTTGGTCCATATGGACATGATAGAATCACGCAGTTGCAGCAGATTTGTCGGCTGCACATCCATAATGCAAATCTCCCATTCTACCACATCCCAAAGGTGCTCTATCGGATTGAGATCTGGTGACTGTGGAGGCCATTGGAGTACAGTGAACTCCTTGTCAAGTTCAAGAAACCAGTTTGAGATGATTTGAGCTTTGTGACATTGTGCATCATCCTGCTGGAAGTAGCCATCAGAAGATGGGTACACTATAATTATAAAGGGATGGACATGGTCAGCAACAATAATCAGGTAGGCACAATGCTCAATTGGTACTAAGGGGCCCAAAGTGTACCAAGAAAATTCCCACACACCATTACAACACCACCACCAGCCTGAACCGTTGATACAAGGTAGGATGGATCCATGCTTACATGTTGTTTACGCCAAAGTCTGACCCTACCATCTGAATGTCACAGCTGAAATCAAGACTCATCCGACCAGGAACTTTTTTCCAACCTTCTATTGTCCAATTTTGGTGAGCCTGTGCTAATTGTAGCCTCAGTTTCCTGTTCTTAGCTGACAGGAGTGGCACCCGGTGTGGTCTTCTGCTCCTGTAGCCCATCTGCTTCAAAATCCGATGTGTTGTGCGTTCAGAGATGGTATTCTGCATACCTTGGTTTTAACGATATCAACAACATCAACAAGGCATTGTCATCCACAGAACTGCAGCTCGCTGGGTATTTTATCATTTTAGGACCATTCTCTGAAAATCTAGAGATGGTTGTGCGTGAAAATCCTAGTTGATCAGCAGTTATTGAAATACTCAGACCAGCCCGTCAACAGCTATATATATATATATATATACACATACACATACATATACACATACATATACACATACACCTATATATACACCGTAGGACAAATTTAAATAGATACAGACTTAACTACATATACCAAAGACAACTGTGCCACTCCAATCTAAGAAACAGAATAGCATGCAACTGTAATTCAAGATTATTTATTGGAAAGCAAGCACTTACTTAGTCTCAGAAGTTAAAAGCATAATAATAATGCCAAGGTCCCCACATGACTTTCTGCCAGTTCTTATAGACTCAAGCTTTAAACTCTCATGTGGGCTCTTGCTCACACTATATGTTGTTAATATAGCCAGATGTCCTATATCACGATCCAAAGCTATGTGTTGCCGCAACAGTGTCCCCCTTGGATACAAAAGTTTGTGAGGGTCCATACACCTCTATGCATTTTATCTGCTGCTCTTACAGACTTTCTCAAGAGGGATCTGATCAATCCCTCTTGAGAAAGTCCGTCTTTCCATAAAGTATACTACTTTGCAGTACATACCTGCTGTAGTGACGACAATCAGACTAAAATACAAATGGCTAGATTACAAGTGGCGCACTATTGTTAAATTGGGAATTTGCGACTGTTTGGTAGCTAGTTAAATTCTGCTCATATTACAAGTTGAAAGTAAATGAGAACACGTGAGTGCAATCGCCATTTACGCTAGAATGTTTACAGAGACCACAGAGCTCTGGTTAACTGTTACACAAGTAAAAAAATAAATAATAAAAAATATATATATAAATATATATATACACACAGGGAGTGCAGAATTATTAGGCAAGTTGTATTTTGAGGATTCATTTTATTATTGAACAACAACCATGTTCTCAATGAACCCAAAAAACTCATTAATATCAAAGCTGAATAGTTTTGGAAGTAGTTTTTAGTTTGTTTTTAGTTATAGCTATTTTAGGGGGATATCTGTGTGTGCAGGTGACTATTACTGTGCATAATTATTAGGAAACTTAACAAAAAACAAATATATACCCATTTCAATTATTTATTTTTACCAGTGAAACCAATATAACATCTCAACATTCACAAATATACATTTCTGACATTCAAAAACAAAACAAAAACAAATCAGTGACCAATATAGCCACCTTTCTTTGCAAGGACACTCAAAAGCCTGCCATCCATGGATTCTGTCAGTGTTTTGATCTGTTCACCATCAACATTGCGTGCAGCAGCAACCACAGCCTCCCAGACACTGTTCAGAGAGGTGTACTGTTTTCCCTCCTTGTAAATCTCACATTTGATGATGGACCACAGGTTCTCAATGGGGTTCAGATCAGGTGAACAAGGAGGCCATGTCATTAGATTTTCTTCTTTTATATCCTTTCTTGCCAGCCACGCTGGACACGCTTGGACGCGTGTGATGGAGCATTGTCCTGCATGAAAATCATGTTTTTCTTGAAGGATGCAGACTTCTTCCTGTACCACTGCTTGAAGAAGGTGTCTTCCAGAAACTGGCAGTAGGACTGGGAGTTGAGCTTGACTCCATCCTCAACCCGAAAAGGCCCCACAAGCTCATCTTTGATGATACCAGCCCAAACCAGTACTCTACCTCCACCTTGCTGGCGTCTGAGTCGGACTGGAGCTCTCTGCCCTTTACCAATCCAGCCACGGGCCCATCCATCTGGCCCATCAAGACTCACTCTCATTTCATCAGTCCATAAAACCTTAGAAAAATCAGTCTTGAGATATTTCTTGGCCCAGTCTTGACGTTTCAGCTTGTGTGTCTTGTTCAGTGGTGGTCGTCTTTCAGCCTTTCTTACCTTGGCCATGTCTCTGAGTATTGCACACCTTGTGCTTTTGGGCACTCCAGTGATGTTGCAGCTCTGAAATATGGCCAAACCTGTGGCAAGTGGCATCTTGGCAGCTGCACGCTTGACTTTTCTCAGTTCATGGGCAGTTATTTTGCGCCTTGGTTTTTCCACACGCTTCTTGCGACCCTGTTGACTATTTTGAATGAAACGCTTGATTGTTCGATGATCACGCTTCAGAAGCTTTGCAATTTTAAGAGTGCTGCATCCCTCTGCAAGATATCTCACTATTTTTGACTTTTCTGAGCCAGTCAAGTCCTTCTTTTGACCCATTTTGCCAAAGGAAAGGAAGTTGCCTAATAATTATGCACACCTGATATAGGGTGTTGATGTCATTAGACCACACCCCTTCTCATTACAGAGATGCACATCACCTAATATGCTTAATTGGTAGTAGGCTTTCGAGCCTATACAGCTTGGAGTAAGACAACATGCATAAAGAGGATGATGTGGTCAAAATACTCATTTGCCTAATAATTCTGCACTCCCTGTATATATATATATATATATATATATATATATATATATATATATAGTTCATCAGGGTTTAGCACTCACGTTTATCCTCCTCTGACCAGGGTGCTTAGCAGCATAATAACAGTCCCAAACAAAAGCAGGCACTCACCGGATTTATCTAACAAATAATTTTACTCCAAATTAGTTACGTTTCAGGGTTTTACCCCCGTCCTCAGACTTATACACGGACGCGGATGTAAAACCCTGAAATGTCACTAATTTGGAGTAAAACTATTTGTTTGATAAATCCAGTGAGTGCCTGCTTTTGTTAAATATTAGAGAGTTCATCTGCACTCTCACAAACAAATGCGACAGCAACCAGGGTACAGGTAATGGAATAATGCAGGAAACAGACTGACCACACTCACTGGATTTAGCAAACATAAAAACTGTTCTTAATTACATAGGTGATGTGTCAGGGTGCAAAAACCCATTCCTCAGACCAAACCATCACTTATGTAATAAAGAACAGGTTTTTTTATTTGCTAAATCCAGTGAGTGGAGTCAGTGAGTCTGTGTGTGTGTGTGTATATATATATATATATATATATATCAGGGACGTGCACTAATAGGAGGCAGGGGAGGCAGTGCCTACCCTGCCAAATGTGGCCAAAGCTTAATTACATTTTAATTAAAACAAAAAAAGTCCAAAAAAAAATATTTCCCCCCCCATGTAATGCTATGGAGAGGCAGGTACAGGAACGCTTCTTTCCATTGCAGTACATGGGTCAAAGGAAAAGCTGTGCTGCAGCGCCACCTGTGTTCTGTCAATATATTAGCAGCAACAATTGGGACCAATAGGAGGCACCCCTCTTGATGCCTCCCAGCAATTGAAGGATATATAGATTAATCAGAAGGAGGATGCAGTGAGCAGGGTCATGTGACACAACTGGAAGCTGAGGTAACCTAAGAACAGGTGACACCAAGCAGAAGAGTAAAGTAGTATTCTACATCTCTTGTGATTCACAAACTGTGTTCAGATGCAGCTCATTAACAAGGGGGGACAGTAAGTGAGCATAACCCAATAATGACAGGAAGTCAAAGGGTCAATTCAAATTTAAATCCATAATTTAAAACCCAGAGTTTGAAGTTAAGTGTGCAGTGTCCACATTATTTAAACTAAAGTTTTTGACATTGAATATTGCTAAGCCTCCCTTTTTCATGGTTATTTGATTTAATTAGGTACAAACTCCATATATGTTATTGTCTGTTCAGTCAGAGGATGCATTATCTATTTTTATTTTTCTCTGTGTCTCCATATATTTAAAGACTGCTGTTAACTTGTAATTCACAAATCAATTGAAAGCTGTTGCATTGTGTTTTTAATATGTGCTGCTTTTATACAAGTTTATATTAATAAAAGGAGATAATGAGTCATTTAAAAAATATATGTAATATTGCAGTTAAATGTTTTTAGAAATAATGCCACTGTAAAGTAATTGGTTAAACACATAGTCAAAGGGAGACATTTAAAATTAAACTTTCATGATTTAGGTAGAGCATGCTATTTTAACTTTTCTAGTTATTTATATTTTGAGAATTAGCATCAACTGTTAATGGCCCCATGTCAGCAAATCAAATTAGTTTTTGAAAGGAACATAAAAGTCATAATTACATTTCCATCATTCAGATAGAAATTGCACAAAAAAATAAAAAAAATAAATTAACTTTCTATTTTACTTTTATTATTATGTACTTCATTCTTTTGGTATCCTTTGGTGTCCTTTGTTGAAGAGCATACCTAAGTGGGATGTGCACGTGCGTTTCTTGAACACCATATTGCAGCAGCTGTGTTGACAGTATTGATAACTTGTCCTTTGTGTAAAACTTGTATGGTAAATTATTTCTATTTTTACAATAGAGTAGTGAGTAGAGAAGAGATTCTGGCCCATATTTAACAAAGTCTGACGGACCTGATCCGACAGTGTGGATCAGGTCCGCCAGACCTTGCTGAATACGGAGAGCAATACGCTCTCCGAAATTCAGCATTGCACCAGCAGCTCACAAGAGCTGCTGGTGCAACGCCGCCCCCTGCAGACTCAAGGCCAATGGGCCGCCAGCAGGGAGGTGTCAATCAACCCGATCGTACTTGATCGGGTTGAATTGTGGCGATTCCTGTCCGCCTGCTCAGAGCAGGCGGACAGGGTTATAGAGCAGCGGTCTTTGTGACCGCTGCTTCATAACTGCTGTTTCTGGCGAGTCTGAAGACTCGCCAGAAACACGGGCCATCAAGCTCCTTTTGGAGCTTGATAGATAGGCCCCTGTGTATCATTCTAATTGCTTAGTAACTGGCACTGTGCCACAGAATTGTGTGAGTGTGTATTTGAGCAGAGTATGTGTGCTTTATTCTCCAGGTAATCAATACATTTCCGATGAGCTCGTGCTTTAGTGCAGTGTTTCTAAATAATGGTCCTCAAGTACCCCCAACAGGACAGGTTTTTATTATAGCTGAATCATTTAAACCTGCCCTGTTGGGGGTACTTGCGGCCATCTGTACATGTGTTTCTCCGGCGTATCATATCTAGTGCCTCACCAGCCTCTGACCTCACTGCACGTCACTGATAGATATAGATATATATATATATATATATATATATATATATACACACACACACACACACACAGGGAGTGCAGAATTATTAGGCAAGTTGTATTTTTGAGGATTAATTTTATTATTGAACAACAACCATGTTCTCAATGAACCCAAAAAACTCATTAATATCAAAGCTGAATAGTTTTGGAAGTAGTTTTTAGTTTGTTTTTAGTTATAGCTATTTTAGGGGGATATCTGTATGTGCAGGTGACTATTACTGTGCATAATTATTAGGCAACTTAACAAAAAACAAATATATACCCATTTCAATTATTTATTTTTACCAGTGAAACCAATATAACATCTCAACATTCACAAATATACATTTCTGACATTCAAAAACAAAACAAAAACAAATCAGTGACCAATATAGCCACCTTTCTTTGCAAGGACACTCAAAAGCCTGCCATCCATGGATTCTGTCAGTGTTTTGATCTGTTCACCATCAACATTGCGTGCAGCAGCAACCACAGCCTCCCAGACACTGTTCAGAGAGGTGTACTGTTTTCCCTCCTTGTAAATCTCACATTTGATGATGGACCACAGGTTCTCAATGGGGTTCAGATCAGGTGAACAAGGAGGCCATGTCATTAGATTTTCTTCTTTTATACCCTTTCTTGCCAGCCACGCTGTGGAGTACTTGGACGCATGTGATGAAGCATTGTCCTGCATGAAAATCATGTTTTTCTTGAAGGATGCAGACTTCTTCCTGTACCACTGCTTGAAGAAGGTGTCTTCCAGAAACTGGCAGTAGGACTGGGAGTTGAGCTTGACTCCATCCTCAACCCGAAAAGGCCCCACAAGCTCATCTTTGATGATACCAGCCCAAACCAGTACTCCACCTCCACCTTGCTGGCGTCTGAGTCGGACTGGAGCTCTCTGCCCTTTACAATCCAGCCACGGGCCCATCCATCTGGCCCATCAAGACTCACTCTCATTTCATCAGTCCATAAAACCTTAGAAAAATCAGTCTTGAGATATTTCTTGGCCCAGTCTTGACGTTTCAGCTTGTGTGTCTTGTTCAGTGGTGGTCGTCTTTCAGCCTTTCTTACCTTGGCCATGTCTCTGAGTATTGCACACCTTGTGCTTTTGGGCACTCCAGTGATGTTGCAGCTCTGAAATATGGCCAAACTGGTGGCAAGTGGCATCTTGGCAGCTGCACGCTTGACTTTTCTCAGTTCATGGGCAGTTATTTTGCGCCTTGGTTTTTCCACACGCTTCTTGCGACCCTGTTGACTATTTTGAATGAAACGCTTGATTGTTCGATGATCACGCTTCAGAAGCTTTGCAATTTTAAGAGTGCTGCATCCCTCTGCAAGATATCTCACTATTTTTGACTTTTCTGAGCCTGTCAAGTCCTTCTTTTGACCCATTTTGCCAAAGGAAAGGAAGTTGCCTAATAATTATGCACACCTGATATAGGGTGTTGATGTCATTAGACCACACCCCTTCTCATTACAGAGATGCACATCACCTAATATGCTTAATTGGTAGTAGGCTTTCGAGCCTATACAGCTTGGAGTAAGACAACATGCATAAAGAGGATGATGTGGTCAAAATACTCATTTGCCTAATAATTCTGCACTCCCTGTATATATATATATATATATATATATATATATATATATATATATATATATATATATATATATATATATATTAATTCCAGAAACTATAGAAAAGAAGGCATGGTAGAGCTATATGAGATACCATAACTAAAGTAGGGAACTGCAGCACTCAAATTATTACCTATTAAATCTAATGTCTTAGATATATATGACTGTGGGATAATATCAAAACCAAACAGAACCATACATGCAAGGATTCAATCATATGCAGATAGTTTATTGCAAAAGTGCTTAAAACAAATTTAGCAGCTTAAAGAAATGTTCATCAAGTCTAAAAGATACCACTGCAGTGGGTTTGATCTATGCATATTAAACATAACAACCATCAACAAAAGCATATTGAAAACACATGCAGCAAACAATAGTTGGATGGGCAAGACCTCATATCGCTTGAAAAAAGCTGTTAAACAGAACTGGCATTCATTACAATGGAAACACAAAAATGACAAAATGTATGTGTCCTTTAAGTAAACATATGTCAGTCCCGAAGATAAGAGATCAGGTGCCTCAATTTGTTGCAGTATAAACCAACTTTGTAATCCAACAGGTTTAATTAGGACAATCCTGCAATTGTATTTGTGAATATATAAGTTAACCGAGGTAAAGACGTCCTCAAATGTTAACTTAGCATAATGACTTTTGGCAGAATAATTACATCTCAACCATATCTCAGTGGTGCAACTAGAAATAATAAAACAAACTGCTTGTAAAAACTGCAGCAACATCCGGGAATCAAAATCACAGGGCTAATAAACAACGGACCGGGACACGAGCCTCAAGCATCCTATTCTCACCTATCCCAACAGCCAGACGTATCTCCTTGCTCATTAGGGACACGGACTATGTAGGTGAGCTTCTCCGCCTCTGTGCATAAAGCACATCCAGGCGACTTAGAGGACCAGAGGAGCTTTGCCGCCTGCACCTTTTATTCCAATTGTTTTGAACTCACTGCCCGATCCCACAAGAACCATATGGTTTGTGTACTAATTTGATTGTTTGGTTCACCAAGCGCACCCCGCTCTGGGTTCCCTTAGGGGTTCCTTGTTTGACATCAAGTTCTTTTTGGCGTTTATCGGGGACTTGCAGCTTTCTATGTTTTGATTGAACGCTATTTGACTTTATTTGATTTTTATCAGTTGGGGTTTATTAATTTTCGTTTATATTTTGCCAAATCTTTAAACCAACATTTTTTCTTTTAAACAGTATTCACTTGTATTTTACTTACACTGTTTTAATTTGAAACATTGATTGATATTACGTTTATACCAATCTCTTAGATCATTTTTTTGTTTTTATATATGAACATTGTCATTCATGTTTAATGTATGCAGATTTCTGTCACCTTTTCTTGTTTTGACCAGCACTACTATATGATCACAGTTAGTTAGTTTATTCCAAATTTTTTACCAACACTGTCAATTTATACAAGTCCTTTGCACTTTTTACTTTTTACAACCACACTCACACGCCGCTACAAATAGGGGCTGTTGTTTCTTTTTAACTATCAATATTAGCTTTTTTCAGCTATTACTCATTTTATAACACAATGATGTTTTTATAGAGGGGTCAGTTGCACAACATTTTTCACATATATT
This sequence comes from Bombina bombina, assembly GCF_027579735.1. NCBI lineage: Eukaryota > Metazoa > Chordata > Amphibia > Anura > Bombinatoridae > Bombina > Bombina bombina. Next base: position 507,448,343 of record NC_069499.1, on the reverse strand, counting down.
ATACACCCCACTTATAAGATAACATTATCACAACACACTGCTATTCAGCACACAGTTTATTATATCTTTCACACCAATTTCATTATCCATATTTAGAAACACTTATTGGCCATTCGCACATTACTTTTTTAGGCACTTTTTTAGCACCACACTTTTTTATACATCCCATTTTTTATATCAAAATTTTTGTGGAATTCAATACCATTTATACACAGTCCATATAAACACATAATGCAATCTAAAGAAGAACGCAGTTCTAAAAGACTCAGTTTTAATCTTTCTAAAGATAATAGTATCATGGACATTATATCAGAAAGCAATGAAATCAAACCTATGAGAGACCTCTTCTATTTATTAGAAGAGGAATTAAACAAAGAACATAGACATTGGTGGGACCTCACGGCTCTGGAAAAATATACAGAGGTTAAATATGTTCCTAGAGGATTGAGGATCCTCAAACATTGTTCATTTAAAGATGACCCTGCACTTTTACAAAAGTGGTATGATGCACTTAATGAATGTTCTTTTAACTTAATGAAGATTTTAATTGAACACAGACGCCAACTATATAGCCAGAGCAGTACGAACATAGAGAAAATACAAACAGATCTCAGGGTTTATCAGCAAAACCCTGATTACAGTAAAATTTTGAAAGAAATTAATGAACGTACTGATAGGTTCCAGGAAAATATTGTCCAGAATAAAAATAAAAAATTACAAAGGGACCATGAAGATTACATTAATAACTGTGTATACACCTTTAATCGTAAGGACAATACACTTTCGAAAAGTTCCACACACCCTAATCAACAGGAAATAAGAAGGGTCAATCACAACAGGAATAATAATAATTATTACAAACAATCACAATCTTTCCAAAATCGACCTAGTTCTCATCATTATACCCATTATAATACATCTAGTAATAGGATTCCCCAGTCTGATTCTGAACCAAGAGCACACAAGGAAGGCCAATACAGACAGGATTGGTCTTCCTCTAACAATAGAGCCCAGCATAACTATTATCCTGCCTCTAAAGGGCCTTATCAACCCCATTCATATCAATCATCCAACTTTCATCACCTTTCAAACAGAGATCAAATGTCCAACATGAATAGAGAACCAAAATCTAGGCACTTCAACACCAAAGATCCCCACAACATGTCCTACCAGTCAGTCCAAGCCTATCAACACAAAGGTGCATACGTTCCATCATACCAGGGAAACACCTGGAACCCCAATAGCCATCACAGACCTCAGGGTGATTATAATAAGAGACCAGATCACAATGATCATAGAGACACATCACATCATTACAGACGACCAACCATTGACCCAACAAATAACCAGTTCTGGAATAAATGACAATCCTCATACTCCAATAACACATTTTGAACAATACGAACATAATAATAGATTTAGCCCACTCATAATGATAGGAGATGGGGAGAGTCCCAGCACTAGCAGTAACCCACCACCTCCTTTTTTAGGGATAGGTCCCAATACAAGAACAGAAAATCTGCCAACAAGGTTGGCAAAAAGACCTCATATACCAGAAAACGAGGCAGGAGGGGCAGAGGCTTTACCGCCAAGAAAGCGGAATTATCCAGATTAAACCAGGGACTATTTAATTTATCATCATACACACTCTCTATTGAAGAAAAAAAGAGTATTGAAAAAAAGGCCTGTCTTTTTGTCCACCAAACTCACCAAACATCTTTAATTTATTCGTTGATGTAAACAATTTTACACGCAAGTTATCGTTACAGAAATATTTCGCAAATAAAAAATTAAGTAAAGAACAATTACACAGCACAAACCCGCAGGTAATACTAACTGACAATATGCCCTCTGATCACTCAACACCATGTGTCATTGCTAACATTGAAGACATAACTGATCATCTATTCGAAGGATACATACATACCAATGTCAAAAACAAATCCAATTTCAATCCGACCAATATCAACAATAAATACATTGAATTATATCAAAACATGGTCTTAGAGGATTGTGAAAAATTAGTAGAAACAACAGCTAAAAGGACAAACTATTCCTTTCAGAGACATAAAAAAGCATTGTATAGTCTACAGAATAATTCTAATATTGTGATCCGTGACGCTGACAATGGGGGTGGTATCATTATCCAGGACTACAAAGATTACACAAAAGAAGCAGAGAGAATCTTAGGAGACATTAATTACTATCAAATTTTACCCAGAGATCCCACCCCCCTTTTCAAATTAACATATCAAAAATTAATAGGCAAGGGTGCACTACAGGGTATACTAAATAAAGAAGAAGGAGAATTCCTTAGAACAGACAATCCAAGCATCGCACATTACTACCATCTCCCAAAAATCCATAAGGATAAAAATAACCCTCCCGGACGTCCCATCATAGACGGGATAGGCAATCTAACATATAATTTATCATTTTACATTGACCAATTTCTACAGAAATATGTAACTACTCTTCCATCTTACATTAGGGACAGCACTCACTTGTTACAATTATTACAAAATCTTACCCTCACAAACAAAAAGAAGCTATGGATCACCTGTGACGTCAGTTCCCTATATTCAAATACCACTCATGATCAGGGATTGACGGCAATTTCTCATTTTTTAGAACTGGATCTTTATTTACCCAAAGAACAAAAACTATATATTTTAGAATGCATCAAGTACATCTTGCAACACAATTATTTTTTATACCTAGATCGTTTCTATCTACAGATCAGGGGGACGGCCATGGGTACCAGGTTCGCCCCAAGTTTCGCTAATCTCTTTATGGGATTATTTGAGGAGATATACATCTACCAAGCGAACCTTGGGGAGAACCTGGTATTCTATGGCCGCTACATAGACGACCTCATATTTATTTGGGATGGCTGTACAGAATCAGCAGAATTATTCATTACACGACTTAACAATAATAATATGGGAATCACATTTACAGCCAATATACAATCTGAATCAATAGATTATTTGGATCTGGCACTCAGTTGGGGGCCCAACCAGACCATTATGTCCAAAACTTTTTTTAAAGATGTGGATAGCAACAGCTATTTGGAATACCATAGCAATCACCATAGAAGCTGGATTAACAATGTACCATACAGTCAGTTCAGACGTATTAGGAGGAACTGTTCAGATTACAACACTTTTCTTGAACAAAGTCAGATTATATACAATAGATTTGTGGAGAGAAACTATCCGGTTCACATTTTAGATAATGCACTCATGAGAACAAAAAGATTGGACAGGAATGATATATTATCCAATAACAATAAAATGAAACAATTATCTAACACACCAACAGACCAGGGAAACATCATGTTCATTACTCAATACATTAATAATTTTCAAAAAATCAATCAAATCATACATAAACACTGGCATGTCATCCAAAGGGATCCTATTTTGAGAAATATAGTACAGGACAAACCAAAGATAGTTTATAGGAGAGCTCCAACCCTGAGAAGCAGATTAGCACCTAGCAAAATTGTCAAACACACCCAACAACAATCCAAGATTATTACAAAATCCAAGAGGGGCATCTTTGGGTTACAGGGAGTATATAAATGTGGAAAAACTGGTTGTAAATCTTGCCAATATATTAAACATGGCACTAAAACCTTCAAGTCCCAGACCACCGGAGAGATACATCCCATTCAGGGATTTTACAATTGCAACACCTCTTTCGTTGTTTACCTGTTAGAGTGCATTTGCGGGCTACAATATATAGGCCGCACCTCCAGGAAGGTCAAAATAAGGTGGGGAGAACAATTCCGCAACTGTAAAAATTGCAAGAAAACAAAAATTAAACATAGTGTTCCAACCCATTGTCTAGCCAAACATCAAGGCAACCCTCATATTTTCAAATTTATTCCCATAGATTTTATTCCTAGGTCAGCAGACTATAACAGAACTACCAAACTCAGACAACGAGAAACCTTCTGGATTTTTAAGTTAAAAACATTATTTCCTGAAGGCTTAAAAGCCAACCTTGATTTAGCAGCATTTAATTAATGTTCAGATATAACAATAATGATACCAACCAATATGACACTTGCAACGGGTTGTCCAAACACCAATTTCTAGATCCAGATTTAGATTAGACTTATAGATATGTCACGAATCATTATGATAACCATAACTATCAAAATGACCAGTGATACATCAATTCGGTTTAGGTCTGATCACATATCTGGACATTACAAAAATTAACATTTTCACATTTTTTATATTTTTTCTGGTAATCTCATTAGCTTATCAATTTAAGACTGATCTTAGCTTATTATAATATTTTCGAAATTATGTTAGTGTGGCATCTGTTTTCAATACACAGGATGACAAATATATTCAATAGGACCACGAAAGATCAGCCGTATGTGATTAATAATCCACACGGTGTCACAGATGGACTAGCAAACATATTTTTTTCACTCAAAAGTTCATACACATTTGCCATATGCCCAGTTCGTTTGTTGGCTCAAATTAGAAATTATTATAACCAATGTTCATACGTTGGATTACTATAGTCTAATTCACATGATATATTGTGATTCCAATTTACACAGAACATTTGGAATCATAATATATTCCTAACCAATAGCCTATTATAGGTTATAAATGCAAAATGTATCTACATCCCGTGTAAACACTGAAGACTTGTATCATAATTTTGAGGTTCTATATAAAATCTACACGGAAACAAATTAATGTTAAAGTAAACATATTAAAACAAAATCAAAATTCAATTATATTTATTCCATTTTTTGCTAAATCTGTAGGGTCAGATTCAATGTATTTCATTCTAGACCTTTTTTAAGAACATATATATTTTCACTAATTTTGTTAAATCGTCCTGATTATTCAGACATAGAATTTTGATTTTAACATACGAAAATTACAAGCGATCTAGTAAGACACATGATGGCTTTGTAAAAACCATAATTAAAAAACGTTGTTATATTTATTTCCATAGCCGTGAGGTCCAGATCTTTATTATTATTATTAATATTCATTGGCTACAATGACATACTATTCACCATCTCATTTCTAGTTGGATTCGGTTACTTTTATATTCCCATCACCTCTCACATAACTTACATTCTATCCACCACCACATAGCTTCAAACAACACCACATGTCAGTTTTTAACAAACATCTCTCATGCAAATATGCTTTATATGTTCATCCAATCGTATATACCTATAACTGTTAGGAGCAGCTGCAGTTATTGTTTTATATTTAGCACCATTCATCTCATTATAACCTGTGATAGATACCTTTTATAATTTAGAAACACCCTAGCAACATTTTAACACATTTTGTTAACTACGGTCAGCTCACAGGTTAAGATTTCTCAATCAGTGTTGATAAGATCCACAGGGATTTCTTTGTTACGATTGGTCTACTTTTGAAACTATGACAACTTCCTGTTTTAAACTCACCTGTATTTAAGGTTTCAATGTGTTTAAATTGTATCCATTGTTTTTATGCCTGAGGAAAAGACAGACATTGGTCTAGAAACGCGTAGCAATTCTTATATGGATTAAAGATTTAAATTCTATCATATGGAAGTTGTCATACATTTTTATTGATCTAACCTGAAAAGGGTTTTGATTTTAAAAATCCACTGCAGTTTGCAATACTTGGTCTATACAGACGTTTGGTTTACTGCAATCAAGCATCACTGAGATCCACCTGTCTGCTGTTCAGCTGAGGCCACCCAGTGTGCTAACCACTGAGAGTGTTAGTCTGCCTGAAAGCACCGGTCACAGAACGGTGCAAAGCCATTTGGTAAGCCTTTTTGAATATTCTGCCTTCTGATTTTACAACAACAGTATCACGCTATGTGGCGCCCTCTTTTTCACTTATGACTTAGTGTAACCACTTAATTACCGCAAGAACCAGGCTTGCTTCTTCAGTTTGAATTTCCCGGGCAGATCAGATCAACTGCTTTCACTGCAGGTGTCCTACTTGCTGCTTCTTGTTTAGAAAAGTTGACGCGCGTTTCGCCCCATAATGCTGAGCGAAACAGGGGTCTCGTCAGGACTGTCAATCACATCAAACTTCAGGCTTATATTGTTACACCTTTGGAGGAGTGGCTTCTGCTTTTTTATTTAGCCAGTGAGATTAGCTACTCAGGCCAGGCCTCTTTATTCAGATGAGACAGAAAGGTCATAACCCATCTAACATTGCATTTAGAATTAATTTTATATTTTCTAAAACATGGATAAGATGATACAACTTAGCCATTTTATGTAATGTGATGAAAAAATGTTAAACAGTTTTACAGAAAACACAACCGCATCTCATAAATCACCTGCATGTTTTGATTCTAAATATTATACATTTCAATATTCCGCCCATAGCAGAATATGTTTAATGTATTATGAAATAGATTTATTTCTGTATATATCTATACGTGTGGGAGTGCGTGCATGTATATATATATATATATATATATATATATATATATATATATATTTCTACAAAAAAACATTGGATATATCTTTAAATATCTCTTTAAGAATAAATACAACATAGTCTGCTATGTGCAGAACATTAAATTATGTAATATGCAATATTATCTTCTTATGTTGCACTTTTAAATAACAGTGATCGTGTTTCCACGACTAGTGGGCTCCACTAAAGTCCATTGGGGAATAGGATGTTGTGTTTGCGACTTGTCAAAGTCTCTTTGTTTCTTTGTTAACACGACTTTGCAAGCACGAGAATGTAAACCTTTTACTTTTGACTCGTAATATGAGCTTGAAAACGTTCTTCTTGCGGTTTTACTGCTCCACTCTTAAGCTGACCAAAAGTGTCAACTCTCTATTACTTTAAGAAGTATGCATGCTATTGCGGATCAACCACTGCTTTGCACTTAGTACCAAGTGTGCGCAGTGGGGTGTTCATAGACTATTACAGGCTACAATAGTAAAACGTAGTTACACATTTCCTGCTGAGAAAAAACATAATTTATGTAAGAACTTACCTGATAAATTCATTTCTTTCATATTAACAAGAGTCCATGAGCTAGTGACGTATGGGATATACATTCCTACCAGGAGGGGCAAAGTTTCCCAAACCTTAAAATGCCTATAAATACACCCCTCACCACACCCACAAATCAGTTTAACGAATAGCCAAGAAGTGGGGTGATAAGAAAAGTGCGAAGCATATAAAATAAGGAATTGGAATAATTGTGCTTTATACAAAAAAATCATAACCACCACAAAAAAGGGTGGGCCTCATGGACTCTTGTTAATATGAAAGAAATGAATTTATCAGGTAAGTTCTTACATAAATTATGTTTTCTTTCATGTAATTAACAAGAGTCCATGAGCTAGTGACGTATGGGATAATGACTACCCAAGATGTGGATCTTTCCACACAAGAGTCACTAGAGAGGGAGGGATAAAATAAAGACAGCCAATTCCTGCTGAAAATAATCCACACCCAAAATAAAGTTTAACAAAAAACATAAGCAGAAGATTCAAACTGAAACCGCTGCCTGAAGAACTTTTCTACCAAAAACTGCTTCAGAAGAAGAAAATACATCAAAATGGTAGAATTTAGTAAAAGTATGCAAAGAAGACCAAGTTGCTGCTTTGCAGATCTGGTCAACCGAAGCTTCATTCCTAAACGCCAGGAAGTAGATACTGACCTAGTAGAATGAGCTGTAATTCTTTGAGGCGGAGTTTTACCCGACTCAACATAGGCAAGATGAATTAAAGATTTCAAACCAAGATGCCAAAGAAATGGCAAAAGCTTTCTGGCCTTTCCTAGAACCGGAAAAGATAACAAATAGACTAGAAGTCTTACGGAAAGATTTCGTAGCTTCAACATAATATTTCAAAGCTCTAACAACATCCAAAGAATGCAATGATTTCTCCTTAGAATTCTTAGGATTAGGACATAATGAAGGAACCACAATTTCTCTACTAATGTTGTTGGAGTTCACAACTTTAGGTAAAAATTCAAAAGAAGTTCGCAACACCGCCTTATCCTGATGAAAAAATCAGAAAAGGAGACTCACACGAAAGAGCAGATAATTCAGAAACTCTTCTAGCAGAAGAGATGGCCAAAAGGAACAAAACTTTCCAAGAAAGTAATTTAATGTCCAATGAATGCATAGGTTCAAACGGAGGAGCTTGAAGAGCTCCCCAGAACCAAATTCAAACTCCAAGGAGGAGAAATTGACTTAATGACAGGTTTTATACGAACCAAAGCTTGTACAAAACAATGAATATCAGGAAGAATAGCAATCTTTCTGTGAAAAAGAACAGAAAGAGCAGAGATTTGTCCTTTCAAAGAACTTGCGGACAAACCCTTATCCAAACCATCCTGAAGAAATTGTAAAATTCTCGGTATTCTAAAAGAATGCCAAGAAAAATGATGAGAAAGACACCATGAAATATAAGTCTTCCAGACTCTATAATATATCTCTCGAGATACAGATTTACGAGCCTGTAACATAGTATTAATCACGGAGTCAGAGAAACCTCTATGACCAAGAATCAAGCGTTCAATCTCCATACCTTTAAATTTAAGGATTTCAGATCCGGATGGAAAAAAGGACCTTGTGACAGAAGGTCTGGTCTTAACGGAAGAGTCCATGGCTGGCAAGATGCCATCCGGACAAGATCCGCATACCAAAACCTGTGAGGCCATGCCGGAGCTATTAGCAGAACAAACGAGCATTCCCCTCAGAATCTTGGAGATTACTCTTGGAAGAAGAACTAGAGGCGGAAAGATATAGGCAGGATGATACTTCCAAGGAAGTGATAATGCATCCACTGCCTCCGCCTGAGGATCCCGGGATCTGGACAGATACCTGGGAAGTTTCTTGTTTAGATGAGAGGCCATCAGATCTATCTCTGGGAGCCCCCACAATTGAACAATCTGAAGAAATACCTCTGGGTGAAGAGACCATTCGCCCGGATGCAACGTTTGGCGACTGAGATAATCCGCTTCCCAATTGTCTACACCTGGGATATGAACCGCAGAGATTAGACAGGAGCTGGATTCCGCCCAAACCAAAATTCGAGATACTTCTTTCATAGCCAGAGGACTGTGAGTCCCTCCTTGATGATTGATGTATGCCACAGTTGTGACATTGTCTGTCTGAAAACAAATGAACGATTCTCTCTTCAGAAGAGGCCAAAACTGAAGAGCTCTGAAAATTGCACGGAGTTCCAAAATATTGATCGGTAATCTCACCTCCTGAGATTCCCAAACTCCTTGTGCCGTCAGAGATCCCCACACAGCTCCCCAACCTGTGAGACTTGCATCTGTTGAAATTACAGTCCAGGTCGGAAGAACAAAAGAAGCCCCCTGAATTAAACGATGGTGATTTGTCCACCACGTTAGAGAGTGTCGAACAATCGGTTTTAAAGATATTAATTGAGATATCTTCGTGTAATCCCTGCACCATTGGTTCAGCATACAGAGCTGAAGAGGTCGCATGTGAAAACGAGCAAAGGGGATCGCGTCCGATGCAGCAGTCATAAGACCTAGAATTTCCATGCATAAGGCTACCGAAGGGAATGATTGTGACTGAAGGTTTCGACAAGCTGTAATCAATTTTAGACGTCTCTTGTCTGTTAAAGACAGAGTCATGGACACTGAATCTATCTGGAAACCCAGAAAGGTTACCCTTGTTTGAGGAATCAAAGAACTTTTTGGTAAATTGATCCTCCAACCATGATCTTGAAGAAACAACACAAGTCGATTCGTATGAGACTCTGCTAAATGTAAAGACGGAGCAAGTACCAAGATATCGTCCAAATAAGGAAATACCACAATACCCTGTTCTCTGATTACAGACAGAAGGGCACCGAGAATCTTTGTGAAAATTCTTGGAGCTGTAGCAAGGCCAAACGGTAGAGCCACAAATTGGTAATGCTTGTCTAGAAAAGAGAATCTCAGGAACTGATAATGATCTGGATGAATCGGAATATGCAGATATGCATCCTGTAAATCTATTGTGGACATATAATTCCCTTGCTGAACAAAAGGCAATATAGTCCTTACAGTTACCATCTTGAACGTTGGTATCCTTACATAACGATTCAATAATTTTAGATCCAGAACTGGTCTGAAGGAATTCTCCTTCTTTGGTACAATGAAGAGATTTGAATAAAACCCCATCCCCTGTTCCGGAACTGGAACTGGCATAATTACTCCAGCCAACTCTAGATCTGAAACACAATTCAGAAATGCTTGAGCTTTCACTGGATTTACTGGGACATGGGAAAGAAAAAATCTCTTTGCAGGAGGTCTCATCTTGAAACCAATTCTGTACCCTTCTGAAACAATGTTCTGAATCCAAAGATTGTGAACAGATTTGATCCAAATTCTTTGAAAAAACGTAACCTGCCCCCTACCAGCTGAACTGGAATGAGGGCCGTACCTTCATGTGAACTTAGAAGCAGGCTTTGCCTTTCTAGCAGGCTTGGATTTATTCCAGACTGGAGATGGTTTCCAAACTGAAACTGCTCCTGAGGACGAAGGATCAGGCTTTTGTTCTTTGTTGAAACGAAAGGAACGAAAACGATTGTTAGCCCTGTTTTTACCTTTAGATTTTTTATCCTGTGGTAAAAAAGTTCCTTTCCCACCAGTAACAGTTGAAATAATAGAATCCAACTGAGAACCAAATAATTTGTTTCCCTGGAAAGAAATGGAAAGTAGAGTTGATTTAGAAGCCATATCAGCATTCCAAGTCTTAAGCCATAAAGCTCTTCTGGCTAAGATAGCCAGAGACATAAATCTAACATCAACTCTAATAATATCAAAAATGGCATCACAGATGAAATTATTAGCATGCTGGAGAAGAATAATAATATCATGAGAATCACGATTTGTTACTTGCTGCAGCTAGAGTTTCCAACCAAAAAGTTGAAGCTGCAGCAACATCAGCCAATGATATAGCAGGTCTAAGAAGATTACCTGAACATAGATAAGCTTTTCTTAGAAAAGATTCAATTTTTCTATCTAAAGGATCCTTAAACGAGGGTACCATCTGACGTAGGAATGGTAGTACGTTTAGCAAGGGTAGAAATAGCCCCATCAACTTTAGGGATTTTGTCCCAAAATTCTAACCTGTCAGGCGGAACAGGATATAATTGCTTAAAACGTTTAGAAGGAGTAAATGAATTACCCAATTTATCCCATTCCTTAGCAATTACTGCAGAAATAGCATTAGGAACAGGAAAGACTTCTGGAATAACCGCAGGAGCTTTAAAAACCTTATCCAAACGTATAGAATTAGTATCAAGAGGACTAGAATCCTCTATTTCTAAAGCAATTAGTACTTCTTTAAGTAAAGAGCGAATAAATTCCATCTTAAATAAATATGAAGATTTATCAGCATCAATCTCTGAGACAGAATCCTCTGAACTAGAAGAGTCCAAAGAATCAGAATGATGGTGTTCATTTAAAAATTCATCTGTAGAGAGAGAAGATTTAAAAGACTTTTTACGTTTACTAGAAGGAGAAATAACAGACAAAGCCTTCTTTATGGATTCAGAAACAAAATCTCTTATGTTATCAGGAACATTCTGCACCTTAGATGTTGAGGGAACTGCAACAGGCAATGGTACATCACTAAAGGAAATATTATCTGCTTTAACAAGTTTGTCATGACAATTAATACAAACAACAGCTGGAGAAATAGCTACCAAAAGTTTACAGCAGATACACTTAGCTTTGGTAGATCCAGCAGGCAGTGGTTTTCCTGTAGTATCTTCTGGCTCAGATGCAACGTGAGACATCTTGCAATATGTAAGAGAAAAAACAACATATAAAGCAAAATAAATCAAATTCCTTATAAGACAGTTTCAGGAATGGGAAAAAAATGCCAAACATCAAGCTTCTAGCAACCAGAAGCAAATGAAAATGAGACTGAAATAATGTGGAGACAAAAGCGACGCCCATATTTTTTGGCGCCAAATAAGACGCCCACATTATTTGGCGCCTAAATGCTTTTGGCGCCAAAAATGACGCCACATCCGGAACGCCGACATTTTTGGCGCAAAATAACGTCAAAAAATGACGCAACTTCCGGCGACACGTATGATGCCGGAAACGGAAATGAATTTTTGCGCCAAAAAAATCCGCGCCAAAAATGACGCAATAAAATGAAGCATTTTCAGCCCCCGCGAGCCTAACAGCCCACAGGGAAAAAAGTCAAATTTTTGAGGTAAGACAAAATATGATAATTTAAAGCATAATCCCAAATATGAAACTGACTGTCTGGAAATAAGGAAAGTTGAACATTCTGAGTCAAGGCAAATAAATGTTTGAATACATATATTTAGAACTTTATAAATAAAGTGCCCAACCATAGCTTAGAGTGTCACAGAAAATAAGACTTACTTACCCCAGGACACTCATCTACATGTTTGTAGAAAGCCAAACCAGTACTGAAACGAGAATCAGTAGAGGAAATGGTAAATATAAGAGTATATCGTCGATCTGAAAAGGGAGGTAAGAGATGAATCTCTACGACCGATAACAGAGAACCTTATGAAATAGACCCCGTAGAAGGAGATCACTGCATTCAATAGGCAATACTCTCCTCACATCCCTCTGACATTCACTGCACGCTGAGAGGAAAACCGGGCTCCAACTTGCTGCGGAGCGCATATCAACGTAGAATCTAGCACAAACTTACTTCACCACCTCCCTTGGAGGCAAAGTTTGTAAAACTGATTTGTGGGTGTGGTGAGGGGTGTATTTATAGGCATTTTAAGGTTTGGGAAACTTTGCCCCTCCTGGTAGGAATGTATATCCCATACGTCACTAGCTCATGGACTCTTGTTAATTACATGAAAGAAATCATGCATTTTAATAAAACGAAAAAGGTCAGATAGATTGAATCAGTAATAAAATGGAAGAGTGGACTGTGAGACTTTAACAGCCATCTTTGCAATACAAAATAAATCAAAATTATTCCTTGCGGTTTTGCTTTTATGATGCTACGAAGGCAGTAAAATGGTCACTGGGCTTTGCTTAATCAGCAAACAAACAGAGGGCTACATTAGGAGTTGCGCACTTATTGTTGCACGCAAGCGAAAACAACATTTATGCTTACCTGATAAATTATTTTCTTTCCTGGCATGGCGAGTCCACAAATTCATTCTAATTACTAGTGGGAATTCAAAGAACACCCAGGCAAAGCTGTTAAGTATCACTCCCACTTCCCATAAATCCCCAGTCATTCAGCCGAAGGAATATGGAAAGTAAAGAGGACATAAAGGGTATAGAGGTGCACGAGGTTTAAAAAATGACAAAAGCCGTCTTAAAATATGGGTGGGTCGTGGACTCTCCATGCCAGGAAAGAAAATAATTTATCAGGTAAACATAAATTCTGTTTACCTGATAAATTACTTTCTCCAACGGTGTGTCCGGTCCACGGCGTCATCCTTACTTGTGGGATATTCTCTTCCCCAACAGGAAATGGCAAAGAGCCCAGCAAAGCTGGTCACATGATCCCTCCTAGGCTCCGCCTACCCCAGTCATTCGACCGACGTTAAGGAGGAATATTTGCATAGGAGAAACCATATGGTACCGTGGTGACTGTAGTTAAAGAAAATAAATTATCAGACCTGATTAAAAAAACCAGGGCGGGCCGTGGACCGGACACACCGTTGGAGAAAGTAATTTATCAGGTAAACATAAATTCTGTTTTCTCCAACATAGGTGTGTCCGGTCCACGGCGTCATCCTTACTTGTGGGAACCAATACCAAAGCTTTAGGACACGGATGAAGGGAGGGAGCAAATCAGGTCACCTAAATGGAAGGCACCACGGCTTGCAAAACCTTTCTCCCAAAAATAGCCTCAGAAGAAGCAAAAGTATCAAACTTGTAAAATTTGGTAAAAGTGTGCAGTGAAGACCAAGTCGCTGCCCTACATATCTGATCAACAGAAGCCTCGTTCTTGAAAGGCCCATGTGGAAGCCACAGCCCTAGTGGAATGAGCCGTGATTCTTTCGGGAGGCTGCCGTCCGGCAGTCTCGTAAGCCAATCTGATGATGCTTTTAATCCAAAAAGAGAGAGAGGTAGAAGTTGCTTTTTGACCTCTCCTTTTACCGTAATAAACAACAAACAAGGAAGATGTTTGTCTAAAATCCTTTGTAGCATCTAAATAGAATTTTAGAGCGCGAACAACATCCAGATTGTGCAACAAACGTTCCTTCTTTGACACTGGTTTCGGACACAGAGAAGGTACGATAATCTCCTGGTTAATGTTTTTTGTTAGAAACAACTTTTGGAAGAAAACCAGGTTTAGTACGTAAAACCACCTTATCTGCATGGAACACCAGATAAGGAGGAGAACACTGCAGAGCAGATAATTCTGAAACTCTTCTAGCAGAAGAAATCGCAACTAAAAACAAAACTTTCCAAGATAATAACTTAATATCAACGGAATGTAGGGGTTCAAACGGAACCCCCTGAAGAACTGAAAGAACTAAGTTGAGACTCCAAGGAGGAGTCAAAGGTTTGTAAACAGGCTTAATTCTAACCAGAGCCTGAACAAAGGCTTGAACATCTGGCACAGCTGCCAGCTTTTTGTGAAGTAACACAGACAAGGCAGAAATCTGTCCCTTCAGGGAACTAGCAGATAAACCTTTTCCAATCCTTCTTGAAGGAAGGATAGAATCTTAGGAATCTTAACCTTGTCCCAAGGGAATCCTTAGATTCACACCAACAGATATATTTTTTCCAAATTTTGTGGTAAATCTTTCTAGTTACAGGCTTTCTGGCCTGAACAAGAGTATCGATAACAGAATCTGAGAACCCTCGCTTCGATAAGATCAAGCGTTCAATCTCCAAGCAGTCAGCTGGAGTGAAACCAGATTCGGATGTTTGAACGGACCCTGAACAAGAAGGTCTCGTCTCAAAGGTAGCTTCCAAGGTGGAGCCGATGACATATTCACCAGATCTGCATACCAAGTCCTGCGTGGCCACGCAGGAGCTATCAAGATCACCGACGCCCTCTCCTGATTGATCCTGGCTACCAGCCTGGGGATGAGAGGAAATGGCGGGAAACACATAAGCTAGTTTGAAGGTCCAAGGTGCCACTAGTGCATCCACTAGAGCCGCCTTGGGATCCCTGGATCTGGACCCGTAGCAAGGAACTTTGAAGTTCTGACGAGAGGCCATCAGATCCATGTCTGGAATGCCCCACAGCTGAGTGACTTGGGCAAAGATTTCCGGATGGAGTTCCCACTCCCCCGGATGCAATGTCTGACGACTCAGAAAATCCGCTTCCCAATTTTCCACTCCTGGGATGTGGATAGCAGACAGGTGGCAGGAGTGAGACTCCGCCCATAGAATGATTTTGGTCACTTCTTCCATCGCTAGGGGACTCCTTGTTCCCCCCTGATGGTTGATGTACGCAACAGTTGTCATGTTGTCTGATTGAAACCGTATGAACTTGGCCCTCGCTAGCTGAGGCCAAGCCTTGAGAGCATTGAATATCGCTCTCAGTTCCAGAATATTTATCGGTAGAAGAGATTCTTCCCGAGACCAAAGACCCTGAGCTTTCAGGGATCCCCAGGACCGCGCCCCAGCCCATCAGACTGGCATCGGTCGTGACGATGACCCACCTCCGGTCTGCGGAAATGTCATCCCTTGTGACAGGTTGTCCAGGGACAGCCACCAACGGAGGTGAGTCTCTGGTCCTCTGATTTACTTGTATCTTCGGAGACAAGTCTGTATAGTCCCCATTCCACTGACTGAGCATGCACAGTTGTAATGGTCTTAGATGAAATGCGCGCAAAAGGAACTATGTCCATTGCCGCTACCATCAAACCGATCACTTCCATGCACTGCGCTATGGAAGGAAGAGGAACGGAATGAAGTATCCGACAAGAGTCTAGAAGTTTTGTTTTTCTGGCCTCTGTCAGAAAAATCCTCATTTCTAAGGAGTCTATTATTGTTCCCAAGAAGGGAACCCTTGTTGACGGAGATAGAGAACTCTTTTCCACGTTCACTTTCCATCCGTGAGATCTGAGAAAGGCCAGGACAATGTCCGTGTGAGCCTTTGCTTGAGGAAGGGACGACGCTTGAATCAGAATGTCGTCCAAGTAAGGTACTACAGCAATGCCCCTTGGTCTTAGCACAGCTAGAAGGGGACCCTAGTACCTTTGTGAAAATCCTTGGAGCAGTGGCTAATCCGAAAGGAAGCGCCACGAACTGTAATGCTTGTCCAGGAATGCGAACCTTAGGAACCGATGATGTTCCTTGTGGATAGGAATATGTAGATACGCATCTTTTAAATCCACCGTGGTCATGAATTGACCTTCCTGGATGGAAGGAAGAATAGTTCGAATGGTTTCCATCTTGAACGATGGAACCTTGAGAAACTTGTTTAAGATCTTGAGATCTAAGATTGGTCTGAACGTTCCCTCTTTTTTGGGAACTATGAACAGATTGGAGTAGAACCCCATCCCTTGTTCTCTTAATGGAACAGGATGAATCACTCCCATTTTTAACAGGTCTTCTACACAATTGAAGAATGCCTGTCTTTTTATGTGGTCTGAAGACAACTGAGACCTGTGGAACCTCCCCCTTGGGGGAAGCCCCCTTGAATTCCAGAAGATAACCTTGGGAGACTATTTCTAGCGCCCAAGGATCCAGAACATCTCTTGCCCAAGCCTGAGCGAAGAGAGAGAGTCTGCCCCCCACCAGATCCGGTCCCGGATCGGGGGCCAACATTTCATGCTGTCTTGGTAGCAGTGGCAGGTTTCTTGGCCTGCTTTCCCTTGTTCCAGCCTTGCATTGGTCTCCAAGCTGGCTTGGCTTGAGAAGTATTACCCTCTTGCTTAGAGGACGTAGCACTTTGGGCTGGTTCGTTTCTCCGAAAGGGACGAAAATTAGGTTTATTTTTTGCCTTGAAAGGCCGATCCTGAGGAAGGGCGTGGCCCTTACCCCCAGTGATATCAGAGATATCTCTTTCAAGTCAGGGCCAAACAGCGTTTTCCCCTTGAAAGGAATGTTAAGTAGCTTGTTCTTGGAAGACGCATCAGCTGACCAAGATTTCAACCAAAGCGCTCTGCGCGCCACAATAGCAAACCCTGAATTCTTAGCCGCTAACCTAGCCAATTGCAAAGTGGCGTCTAGGGTGAAAGAATTAGCCAATTTGAGAGCATTGATTCTGTCCATAATCTCCTCATAAGGGGGAGAATCACTATCGACCGCCTTTATCAGCTCATCGAACCAGAAACATGCGGCTTGTAGCTACAGGGGACAATGCATGAAATAGGTTGTAGAAGGTAACCCTGCTGAACAAACATCTTTTTAAGTAAACTTCTAATTTCTTATCCATAGGATCTTTAAAAGCACAACTATCCTCTATGGGTATAGTGGTGCGTTTGTTTAAAGTGGAAACCGCTCCCTCGACCTTGGGGACTGTCTGCCATAAGTCCTTTCTGGGGTCGACCATAGGAAACAATTTTTTAAATATGGGGGGAGGGACGAAAGGAATACCGGGCCTTTCCCATTCTTTATTAACAATGTCCGCCACCCGCTTGGGTATAGGAAAAGCTTCTGGGAGTCCCGGGACCTCTAGGAACTTGTCCATTTTACATAGTTTCTCTGGGATGACCAACTTGTCACAATCATCCAGAGTGGATAATACCTCCTTGAGCAGAATGCGGAGATGTTCCAATTTAAATTTAAACGTAATCACATCAGGTTCAGCTTGTTGAGAAATGTTCCCTGAATCAGTAATTTCTCCCTCAGACAAAACCTCCCTGGGCCCCATCAGACTGGGTTAGGGGCCCTTCAGAACCATTATTATCAGCGTCGTCATGCTCTTCAGTATCTAAAACAGAGCAGTCACGCTTACGCTGGTAAGTGTTCATTTTGGCTAAAATGTTTTTGACAGAATTATCCATTACCAGCCGTTAATTGTTGCATAGTAAGGAGTATTGGCGCGCTAGATGTACTAGGGGCCTCCTGAGTGGGCAAGACTCGTGTAGACGAAGGAGGGAATGATGCAGTACCATGCTTACTCCCCTCACTTGAGGAATCATCTTGGGCATCATTGTCATTGTCACATAAATCACATTTATTTTAATGAATAGGAATCCTGGCTTCCCCACATTCAGAACACAGTCTATCTGGTAGTTCAGACATGTTAAACAGGCATAAACTTGATAACAAAGTACAAAAACGTTTTAAAATAAAACCGTTACTGTCACTTTAAATTTTAAACTGAACACACTTTATTACTGCAATTGCGAAAAAACATGAAGGAATTGTTCAAAATTCACCAAATTTTCACCACCGTGTCTTAAAGCCTTAAAAGTATTGCACGCCAAATTTGGAAGCTTTAACCCTTAAAATAACGGAACCGGAGCCGTTTTTTAACTTTAACCCTTTACAGTCCCTGGTATCTGCTTTGCTGAGACCCAACCAAGGCCAAAGGGGAATACGATTACCAAATGACGCCTTCAGAAAGTCTTTTCTAAGTATCAGAGCTCCTCTCACATGCGACTGCATGTCATGCCTCTCAAAAACAAGTGCGCAACACCGGCGCGAAAATGAGGCTCTGCCTATGATTTGGGAAAGCCCCTAAATAATAAGGAGTCTAAAACAGTGCCTGCCGATATTATTATATCAAAATACCCAGATAAAATGATTCCTCAAGGCTAAATATGTGTTAATAATGAATCGATTTAGCCCAGAAAAAGTCTACAGTCTTAATAAGCCCTTGTGAAGCCCTTATTTACGATCTTTATAAACATGGCTTACCGGATCCCATAGGGAAAATGACAGCTTCCAGCATTACATCGTCTTGTTAGAATGTGTCATACCTCAAGCAGCAAGAGACTGCTCACTGTTCCCCCAACTGAAGTTAATTGCTCTCAACAGTCCTGTGTGGAACAGCCATGGATTTTAGTGACGGTTGCTAAAATCATTTTCCTCATACAAACAGAAATCTTCATCTCTTTTCTTGTTTCTGAGTAAATAGTACATACCAGCACTATTTTAAAATAACAAACTCTTGATTGAATAATAAAAACTACAGTTAAACACTAAAAAACTCTAAGCCATCTCCGTGGAGATGTTGCCTGTACAACGGCAAAGAGAATGACTGGGGTAGGCGGAGCCTAGGAGGGATCATGTGACCAGCTTTGCTGGGCTCTTTGCCATTTCCTGTTGGGAAGAGAATATCCCACAAGTAAGGATGACGCCGTGGACCGGACACACCTATGTTGGAGAAATTTTGTTTTCTTTCCAATGGCATGGAGAGTCCACAAATCCATTCTAATTACTAGTGGGAACCATTACCCAATGTAGAGGACACAGAATGGAAGGGAGGGAGAACAAGACAGACGGACCTAAACAGAAAGCACCACTGCTTGAAGAAATTTCCTCCCAAAAGAAGCCTCAGCTGAGACAAAAACATTGAATTTGGAAAATTTGGAAAAAGTATGCAACGAGGACCAAGTTGCCGCCTTGCAGATCTGTTCCATAGAAGCCTCATTTTTAGGCTCAGGAAGAAGAGACAGCCCTAGTGAAATGAGCAGTAATCCTCTCAGGAGGCTGTGGTCTCATAAGCCAACCGATAACACTTCTGAACCAAAAGATGGAATAGAAGTGGCCTTCTGGCCCTTACGTTTACCAGAGAATACAACAAAAATGACAGTAGATTGTCGAAAATCTCTAGTTGCTTGCAGATAGAACTTCAGAGCACGCACAACATCCAGGTAATGCAACAGACGTTCATTGTGAGAGGAAGGATTAGGGCAGAATAAAGGAACGACAAAATCACCATAGGAAGAAATCCCAATTTGGTACAAAGGACCGCCTTATCCACATGAAAAATAAGGTAAGGGGAATCACACTGCAGAGCCGAAAGCTCTGAGACTCTACGAGCAGAAGAAATAACGAGAAGAAACAAAACCTTCCACGACAGTAACTTAATATCAACGGAGTGCATAGGCCCTCCTGAAGAAAAAACAGGACGCAGGGAACCCTCACCCGACTCAAAGGGAAACCCCTAGATTCACACCAGAATAGGTATTACGCCACACCTTATGGTAAATCTTGCGAGTTACCAGCTCACGAGCCTGAATCATGGTATCAATCACCTTATCGAAAAAACTTTTTCAAGACAAGACTAGGCACTCAATCTCCAAGCAGTCAGCTTCAGAGAATCTAGGTTTGGATGTAGGAAAGCACCCTGAAGTAAAAGGTCCTTCCTCAGAGGCAATTTCCACGGGGGAAAGGACAACATCTTCACCAGATCTGCAAACCAAATTCTGCAAGGCCAAGGTGTAGAGACTAGAATCACCAAAGCACGCTCCAGTTTGATATGGGCTATCACCCGAGAAAGGAGGGCAAACGGAGGAAACCGGTAAATTAGACCAAAGTCCCAACAAACTGCCAGATCTCTTAATCTTGATCCATACTTTGTAAGTTTGGCTATTAAATGAGAAGCCATCAGATCCAACTTCAGAACTCCCCACCAGAGAGTTATAATTGAGAACACTTCCGGATGAAGAGCCCACTCCCCTGGATGAAAGGTCTGCCTGCTCAGATAATCCGCTTCCCAGTTGTCCACCCATGGGATGTGGATAGCAGATATGTGGCAATTGTGAGACTCCACCCACTGAAGAACGTGAGTCACCTCTTTCACAGCTAAGGAGCTCTGTTTTCCTCCCTGGTGGTCAATATACACCACAAAAGAAATGTTGTCCTAGTAGAATCTGATAAACCGGACCAAACTCAATTGAAGCCAAGCTATCAGAGCATTGAAGATGGCGCTCAACTCTAGATTATTTATTGGGTCCAAAGTCTCTGAGCTCTAAAGGAACCCCAAACTGCTCCCCAGCCCGAAAGGCTGGCATCCGTGGTCACAATCTCCCAAGATGGTCTGGAAGAATGTGCCCTGAAACAGATGGTCCAGAAAGATCCACCAGTACAGGGAATTTCTCGTCCGGATGTCTAAGATTATCCAAGTGGTCTCTGTTCCATTGTCTTAGCATGTATAACTGTAGAGGTCTCAGATGAAAACAAGCAAAAGGAATAAGGTCACTAGAAGCCCCCATTAGACCAATGACTTTCATACACAGTGCCACTGAGAGACAGACAGACAGATGACTGAAGAGAAAGACACGTAGCAAGAAGTATGGATTCCCTGACCTCCATCAAGAAAATCGTCATGGAGAACAAGTCAATGATCTTCCCAAAAAACATACCCTGGTATTTGGCACCAAGGAGCTCTTTTCCAGATTCACCTTCCATCCGTGAGAGTGGAGAATCAATAACAGAGAATCCGTATGGGATCTTGCTAAATGAAAAGATGGCGCCTGATCCAAGATATTGTCCAGGTAAGGTGGTACCACTATTACTAGAGATCTGGCCACTGCCCAAAGAGCCCCTAGAACATTTGTAAAGATTTGAGGGGCAGTGGCTAGGCCGAAAGGTAGGCCTACATATTGGAAGAGATTGTCCAAAAAGTCCAACCGCAGGATTTGGAATTGAACCTAGTGGATAGGAAACCTGAAGATACGTATCCTTCAGGTTGATGGTAGTCATGAACCGACCCTCCTGAACTAAAGGAAGAATAGTCTCCAATTTGAAGGACTGAGCCTTGAAAAATTTAATGAGACACTTGAGGTCTAAAATGGGTCGAAAAGTTCCCTCTTTCTTCGGATTTACTTTGGGACCTCACCCCATCCCAAGGAAAATATTATCAAAAAGTTATTGGAAACAAGATACAGACCAATAATTACCAAGGTAATATAAAAATAATCATTAGGTGCGTGCAGTATCGCTACTCCAAAGAAACTTGCGCCTAGATTTAGAGTTTAGCGTTAGACGTCAAAAGCAGCGTTAAGGGGTCCTAACGCTGCTTTTTACCGCCCGCTGGTATTTAGAGTCAGGCAGGAAAGGGTCTACCGCTCACTTTCTTTCCACGACTCGAGGCTACCGCAGATCCCCTTACGACAATTGCGTATCCTATCTTTTCAATGGGATTTTCCTAACGCTGGTATTTCGAGTCTTGGAAGAAGTGAGCGGTAGAGCCTCTACCGACAAGACTCCTACCGTCAAAAAACGTCAGTAGTTAAGAGCTTTAAGGGCTAACGCGGGAACATAAAGCTCATAACTACTGTGCTATAAAGTACACTAACATCCGTAAACTACCTATGAACCCCTAAACCGACCCCCCCCCCCCACATCGCCATTCCTATAATAATTTTTTTAACCCCTAATCTTCCGACCGGACATCGCCGCCACCTACATTATAGCTATGAACCCCTAATCTGCTGCCCCTAACATCGCTGACACCTATATTATATTTATTAACCCCTAATCTGCCCCCCCAACGTCGCCGCCACCTACCTACACTTATTAACCCCTAATCTGCCGACCGGACCTCGGACCTAATTAAAATAAATACAAAGTTGCCTGTAAAATAAATATAAATCCTAAAATAGCTACAATGTAACTATTAGTTATATTGTAGCTATATTAGGGTTTATTTTATAGGTAAGTATTTAGTTTAAAATAGGATTAATTTATTTAATGATAGTAATTTTAGTTCATTTATTTAAATTATATTTAAGTTAGGGTGGTGTTAGGGTTAGGATTAGACTTAGGTTTAGGGGTTAATAACTTTATTATAGTAGCGGCGACGTTGGGGGAGGCAGATTAGGGGTTAATAATTGTAGGTAGGTGGCGGCGATGTTACGGAGGGCAGATTAGGGGTTAATAAAATGTATTATAGTGTTTGCGAGGCGGGAGTGCAGCGGTTAGGGGTTAATACATTTATTATAGTGCCGGCGACGTCCGGTCGGCAGATTAGGGGTTAATAAATGTAGGTAGGTGGCGGCGATGTTGGGGGGACAGATTAGGGGTTAATAAATATAATATAGGTGTCGGCGATGTTGGGGGCAGCAGATATGGGGTTCATAGCTATAATGTAGGTGGCGGCGATGTCCAGTCGGCAGATTAGGGGTTAATAATATAATGTAGGGTGTCAGCGATAGCGGGGGCGGCAGATTAGGGGTTAATAAGTGTAAGGTTAGGGGTGTTTAGACTCGGGGTACATGTTAGGGTGTTAGGTGTAGACTTAGAAAGTGTTTCCCCATAGGAAACAATGGGGCTGCGTTAGGAGCTTAACGCTGCTTTTTTGCAGGTGTTAGGTTTTTTTCAGCCAGCTCAGCCCCATTGTTTCCTATGGGGATATCGTGCATGAGCACGTTTTTCCAGCTTACTGCTACCGTAGGCAACGCTGGTATTGAGGGCTGAAGT
The DNA here is from genome assembly GCF_027579735.1 of Bombina bombina. Classification (NCBI taxonomy): domain Eukaryota; kingdom Metazoa; phylum Chordata; class Amphibia; order Anura; family Bombinatoridae; genus Bombina; species Bombina bombina. The sequence continues at coordinate 507,425,049 of NC_069499.1, read as the reverse complement.
GGAGCTAAATTAAGCTCTACGCTCCCTTTTCTGAGGCTAACGCAGCAATTCAGACAACTCTAAATACCAGCGTTGTCTTAAGGGTGTGCTGGGAAAAAAAAGCAGCGTTGGAGGAAGAATACACTAAGTATTTACAAATACCAAGAGACGCTGCCATAGTCATAGCTGTGATAATCACACTATGAGATAAAATAAGGAGTATACCATACTTAAACTATATCTCCGTCAGAGGGGATAAAGGGCAAAAAAACCATGGAGAATGATAATCATTCATAAGACAAAATAAAGCCTGACCTGGATATAAAGCAACATATCCAAAGACATAGCAAATACATACCCTCTCTAACATATAATATAAGTAAGAATATCATATAGATGGACAGTAGTAGTAGAGAAAAAGACCGTAATGCCAGTAAACCACCACCAGATGGCAGAGAAGGACAGGGAATCCCTGCTAAACACATAGCAAAGAAGCAATCATTTCATGCACTATATAAATTAAAGTGTATAGAAAACAAGCCCTTAACACATCTGATCCTCTATCAGACATTAATAAAAGTACAGGTATTATGTGCGCTTCCATTAAGAAAGCGCGGTCCAAAAGCAAAACCTTCAGCAGACCTGAAAAGTCCTTGATGGAATGCATTAAAATAACAGTCCAGAAAAAGATTGTTCGATTCAATATGGCCATAATAAGTAGCGCGCAGTGCGAACGCTACCAGGCATGAAACTAAAGCCATCTCCTGATACAGGAGAATACACACACACAATCTCCCAGTACAAGCAGGCATAAATTGTACAGCGCTAAGAAGGCGGAAACCTCTGGTCGACTGGGAAACTGGCACCTTATGTTCAGATTCGAACACGCAATTCTAAACATGTTATTACACAAGGTACTGGCCCGTTAACAGAAGAGCCAACTAACATTTATCGGGCCGCAAGAGCTTTCAAAATCCACTGAGAGAAACACAAAAAGTTGACAAGGGCTCTTTCACTTGCAAGGCTGTTTCCTGCTGCAGAGAGCAACACGCTAGCGACTGCACGACCACAGAGCCCTACAAACCTGCTAAGTCTCTGACACAGCGCGGCCAGAACCCAGTCTAAGGCGGGAAACAATGTTAACCCCGCCACTGCCGGGAAAAAGTTGACAAATCAGCTCTAATACCTACAAAACACTCAATGTCTCAAACATACAGCAGGGAGTACTAGATATCATCCCACAAAAGGGAATAACCAACAGCACGTGGAATGGCGACAGAAGCTCTAGTGTAGGTGCCGTAATCCACCACAAAGTGTGTAAAGCAACTTACATACAGTTCATCCTTCATATAGATTGTCTAAGAGGAGCATTATGCCTCCATATCGGTAGCCAAAACCGCATCTAACCACTAACTGAAAGGGATTCTGAAACTGCCAGCATACCCTTTGTGGTAAAAACACATGAGGGATCTGAACTGTCTCATATACACACTGTGCTCCTAGTAGAAAAAGCACACTCTAACGACTGTGAAAACGGACCGTGCATGGATAGAAAGTGTGACTGTAACTAAAAACACACTACATAAAGCCTGGGTCGGTACATTTAAATTTGACACTTAATAAGGCAACAGAAGGGGCACAATCCCTGATACTGGCTGTAAAACAGTGAACTGCTCAGCCGCAACATATCTCAACTAGTAGATATATACTCAATATACGAACCCTTCAGGATGGTAGCAGGTCCCACTAGGTCCCCGATTACCTCAGTCCTTCCTCTATGTACTTGTCCTGAGAAAAATATGTGAAAGGACTTGCCCTCCAGGGTCTTCTACTGGGGAGCAGTCACAGCAGCTCCAGGTCTGTTAGCCTCATCCGACCGCTGACAGGGACCTGAAGATACAAGAAACGCAAAGTAACCAACAATGGTTAATACTACTGGCCAAGCTTGGTCTGGTAGTGGAATATCCCACGATCATTACAATATTCTGCTATGTGAAGAACATTGAAATATCCATCATGTCAGGTTAGCGCACACTATGGTTAAATGCGATTGGGTTTGTGCGCATGTAAGGTGTTGAAATCTAAAAGGGGAATACGTTAATGTCCGCAAATTTTAAAATCCAGCTTTTTGAGTCGGGTTAGCACTCATGCAACAACCTTTCACTTTCAACTTGAAATGCACGCGCTACCCAACGCACGCAAAAAGCTTCCTTCCAGCGCGAACGCAAAGTACCTCTCCACTCATAATCTTGCCCTCAGTTTTCACCTTACGCTGTAATTCATAACCTTAGCCCTTAAAGCAGGGGTGCTCAAAATGTTGACTGTGGTCTACTAATGGACCACCTTGTACTTTAAGGTAGATCATGTAACAATAGCGTGACCACACTATAATGCTTCCAGGAAAAACATATGGCTAGATTACGAGTTTTGCGTTAGAAGCTGTGCGGTGCTAACGAGCAGTTTTCTCTCACCGCTCACTTACCTACAGCGCTGGTATTACGGGTTTTCAGAAACCCGGCGTTAAAAGACAAAAAGTGAGCGTTGAGCAAAATTTTGCTCCAAATCTCACTTCAATACCAGCGCTGCTTAAGTCAGCGATGAGCTGGTCGTACGTGCTCGTGCACGATTTCCCCATAGGAATCAACAGGGAGAGCCGGCTGAAAAAAAGTCAAACACCTGCAATAAAGCAGCGTAAAACTCACTAACGCAGCCCCATTGATTCCTATGGGGAAATAAAATTTATGTTTACACCTAACACCCTAACATGAACCCTGAGTCTAAACACCCCTAATCTTACATTTATTAACCCCTAATCTGCCGTCCCGACATCGTCGACACCTACATTTATTAACCCCTAATCTTCCGCTCCGGACACCGCCACCACCTACATTAATACTTATGAACCCCTAATCTGTTGCCCCCAACATCACCGACAACATAATTTATGCTTACCTGATAAATTTATTTCTCTTGTAGTGTATCCAGTCCACGGATCATCCATTACTTATGGGATATTAACTCCTCCCCAACAGGAAGTGCAAGAGGATTCACCCAGCAGAGCTGCTATATAGCTCCTCCCCTAACTGCCATTACCAGTCATTCGACCGAAAACATGCAGAGAAAGGAAAACCATAGGGTACAGTGGTGACTGTAGTTTAATGGAAAAATTACCTGCCTTAAAGTGACAGGGCGGGCCGTGGACTGGATACACTACAAGAGAAATAAATTTATCAGGTAAGCATAAATTATGTTTTCTCTTGTTAAGTGTATCCAGTCCACGGATCATCCATTACTTATGGGATACCAATACCAAAGCTAAAGTACACGGATGACGGGAGGGACAGGCAGGCTCTTTATACGGAAGGAACCACTGCCTGAAGAACCTTTCTCCCAAAAACAGCCTCCGAAGAAGCAAAAGTGTCAAATTTGTAAAATTTGGAAAACGTATGAAGAGAAGACCAAGTTGCAGCCTTGCAAATCTGTTCAACAGAAGCCTCATTCTTAAAGGCCCAAGTGGAAGCCACAGCTCTAGTAGAATGTGCTGTAATTCTTTCAGGAGGCTGCTGTCCAGCAGTCTCATAGGCTAACCGTATTATGCTACGAAGCCAAAAGGAGAGAGAGGTAGCCGAAGCTTTTGACCTCTCCTCTGACCAGAATAAACGACAAACAGGGAAGACGTTTGTCGAAAATCCTTAGTTGCCTGTAGATAAAATTTCAGGGCACGGACTACATCTAGATTGTGTAGCAGACGTTCCTTTTTCGAAGAAGGATTAGGACACAAAGATGTAACCACAATCTCTTGATTGATATTCCTGTTAGTGACCACTTTAGGTAGGAACCCAGGTTTAGTACGCAGAACTACCTTGTCTGAATGAAAAATCAGATAAGGAGAATCACAATGTAAGGCAGATAACTCAGAGACTCTTCGAGCCGAGGAAATCGCCATTAAAAACAGAACTTTCCAAGATAACAACTTGATATCAATGGAATGAAGGGGTTCAAACGGAACCCCCTGTAAAACATTAAGAACTAAGTTCAAACTCCATGGTGGAGCAACAGTTTTAAACACAGGCTTGATCCTAGCTAAAGCCTGACAAAAAGCTTGAACGTCCGGAACTTCTGACAGACGTTTGTGTAAAAGAATGGACAGAGCTGAAATCTGTCCCTTTAAGGAACTAGCGGATAAACCCTTTTCTAAACCTTCTTGTAGAAAAGACAATATCCTCGGAATCCTAACCTTACTCCATGAGTAACTCTTGGATTCGCACCAATATAAGTATTTGCGCCATATCTTATGGTAAATCTTTCTGGTAACAGGCTTCCTAGCCTGTATTAAGGTATCAATAACTGACTCAGAAAAACCACGTTTTGATAAAATCAAGCGTTCAATTTCCAAGCAGTCAGCTTCAGAGAAATTAGATTTTGATGTTTGAAGGGACCCTGGATCAGAAGGTCCTGTTTCAGAGGTAGCGACCAAGGTGGACAGGATGACATGTCCACTAGATCTGCATACCAAGTCCGTGCGTGGCCATGCAGGCGTTATTAGAATCACTGATGCTCTCTCCTGTTTGATTCTGGCAATCAATCGAGGAAGCATCGGGAAGGGTGGAAACACATAAGCCATCCCGAAGGTCCAAGGTGCTGTCAAAGCATCTATTAGAACCGCTCCAGGATCCCTGGATCTGGACCCGTAACGAGGAAGCTTGGCGTTCTGTCGAGACGCCATGAGATCTATCTCTGGTTTGCCCCAACGTCGAAGTATTTGGGCAAAGACCTCCGGATGAAGTTCCCACTCCCCCGGATGAAAAGTCTGACGACTTAAGAAATCCGCCTCCCAGTTCTCCACTCCCGGGATGTGGATTGCTGACAGGTGGAAAGAGTGAGACTCTGCCCAGCGAATTATCTTTGATACTTCCATCATTGCTAGGGAGCTTCTTGTCCCTCCCTGATGGTTGATGTAAGCTACAGTCGTGATGTTGTCCGACTGAAACCTGATGAACCCCCGAGTTGTTAACTGGGGCCAAGCCAGAAGGGCATTGAGAACTGCTCTCAATTCCAGAATGTTTATTGGTAGGAGACTCTCCTCCTGATTCCATTGTCCCTGAGCCTTCAGAGAATTCCAGACAGCGACCCAACCTAGTAGGCTGGCGTCTGTTGTTACAATTGTCCAGTCCGGCCTGCTGAATGGCATCCCCCTGGACAGATGTGGCCGAGAAAGCCACCATAGAAGAGAATTTCTGGTCTCTTGATCCAGATCAGAGTAGGGGACAAGTCTGAGTAATCCCCATTCCACTGACTTAGCATGCACAATTGCAGCGGTCTGAGATGTAGACGTGCAAAGGGTACTATGTCCATTGCTGCTACCATTAAGCCGATCACCTCCATGCATTGAGCTACTGACGGGTGTTGAATGGAATGAAGGACACGGCATGCATTTTGAAGCTTTGTTAACCTGTCTTCTGTCAGGTAAATCTTCATTTCTACAGAATCTATAAGAGTCCCCAAGAAGGGAACTCTTGTGAGTGGAAAGAGAGAACTCTTCTTTTCGTTCACCTTCCATCCATGCGACCTTAGAAATGCCAGTACTAACTCTGTATGAGACTTGGCAGTTTGAAAGCTTGAAGCTTGTATCAGAATGTCGTCTAGGTACGGAGCTACCGCAATTCCTCGCGGTCTTAGTACCGCCAGAAGAGCACACAGAACCTTTGTGAAGATTCTCGGAGCCGTAGCCAATCCGAATGGAAGAGCTACAAACTGGTAATGCCTGTCTAGAAAGGCAAACCTTAGATACCGGTAATGATCTTTGTGAATCGGTATGTGAAGGTAAGCATCCTTTAAATCCACTGTGGTCATGTACTGACCCTTTTGTATCATGGGTAAAATTGTCCGAATAGTTTCCATTTTGAACGATGGAACTCTTAGGAATTTGTTTAGGATCTTTAAATCCAAGATTGGCCTGAAAGTTCCCTCTTTTTTGGGAACCACAAACAGATTTGAGTAAAACCCTTGTCCTTGTTCCGACCGCGGAACCGGATGGATCACTCCCATTAATAAAAGATCTTGTACGCAGCGTAGAAACGCCTCTTTCTTTATTTGGTTTGTTGACAACCTTGACAGATGAAATCTCCCTCTTGGGGGAGAGAATTTGAAGTCTAGAAGGTATCCCTGAGATATGATCTCTAACGCCCAGGGATCCTGGACATCTCTTGCCCAAGCCTGGGCGAAGAGAGAGAGAAGTCTGCCCCCCACTAGATCCGTTCCCGGATCGGGGGCCCTCGATTCATGCTGTCTTAGGGGCAGCAGCAGGTTTCCTGGCCTGCTTGCCCTTGTTCCAGGACTGGTTAGGTCTCCAGCCTTGTTTGTAGCGAGCAACAGCTCCTTCCTGTTTTGGTGCAGAGGAAGTTGATGCTGCTCCTGCTTTGAAATTACGAAAGGAACGAAAATTAGACTGTCTAGCCTTAGGTTTGGCTCTGTCTTGAGGCAGGGCATGGCCTTTACCTCCTGTAATGTCAGCGATAATTTCTTTCAAACCCGGGCCCGAATAAGGTCTGCCCTTTGAAAGGTATATTAAGCAATTTAGATTTAGAAGTAACGTCAGCTGACCAGGATTTTAGCCACAGTGCTCTGCGTGCCTGAATGGCGAATGCGGAATTCTTAGCCGTAAGTTTAGTTAAATGTACTACGGCATCTGAAATAAATGAGTTAGCTAACTTAAGGGCTTTAAGCTTGTGTGTAATCTCATCTAATGGAGCTGATTCAAGTGTCTCTTCCAGAGACTCAAACCAAAATGCTGCTGCAGCCGTGACAGGCGCAATGCATGCAAGAGGTTGCAATATAAAACCTTGTTGAACAAACATTTTCTTAAGGTAACCCTCTAACTTTTTATCCATTGGATCTGAAAAGGCACAGCTATCCTCCACCGGGATAGTGGTACGCTTAGCTAAAGTAGAAACTGCTCCCTCCACCTTAGGGACCGTTTGCCATAAGTCCTGTGTGGTGGCGTCTATTGGAAACATCTTTCTAAATATCGGAGGGGGTGAGAACGGCACACCGGGTCTATCCCACTCCTTAGTAACAATTTCAGTAAGTCTCTTAGGTATAGGAAAAATGTCAGTACTCGCCGGTACCGCAAAATATTTATCCAACCTACACATTTTCTCTGGTATTGCAACTGTGTTACAATCATTCAGAGCCGCTAACACCTACACGGAGGTTTTCCAGCTTAAATTTAAAATTTGAAATATCTGAATCCAGTTTGTTTGGATCAGAACCGTCACCCGCAGAATGAAGCTCTCCGTCCTCATGTTCTGCAAATTGTGACGCAGTGTCTGACATGGCCCTAATATTATCAGCGCACTCTGTTCTCACCCCAGAGTGATCACGCTTACCTCTTAGTTCTGGTAATTTAGCCAAAACTTCAGTCATAACAGTAGCCATATCCTGTAATGTGATTTGTAATGGCCGCCCAGATGTACTCGGCGCTACAATATCACGCACCTCCCGAGCGGGAGATGCAGGTACTGACACGTGAGGCGAGTTAGTCGGCATAACTCTCCCCTCGTTGTTTGGTGAAATATGTTCAATTTGTACAGATTGACTTTTATTTAAAGTAGCATCAATACAGTTAGTACATAAATTTCTATTGGGCTCCACTTTGGCTTTAGCACATATAGCACAGATATCTTCCTCTGAATCAGACATGTTTAACACACTAGCAAATAAACTAGCAACTTGGAAATACTTTTCAAGTAATTTACTATAATATGAAAACGTACTGTGCCTATAAGAAGCACTGAAAAAGTTATGACAGTTGAAAATTAATAAACTGAAAAGTTATAGCATCAAATCTTTGTAAAAAACACAATTTTAGCAAAGGATTGCTCCCATTAGCAAAGGATAACTAACCCTGATAGCAGAAAAAAAAAAAAAAAATACAGAAATAAACGTTTTTTTATCACAGTCAACTACAATCTCACAGCTCTGCTGTGAGTGATTACCTCCCTCAAAACAAGTTTTGAAGACCCCTGAGTTCTGTAGAGATGAACCGGATCATGCAGGGAAGACAATAAACTTCTGACTGAATTTTTTGATGCGTAGCAAAAGCACCAAAAAAGGTCCCTCCCCCTCACACATAACAGTGAGAGAGATCAGTAAACTGTCATAAATTAAATAAAACGACTGCCAAGTGGAAAAAAATAGTGCCCAAAACATTTTTTCACCCAGTACCATCAGAAAATTAAACGATTTTACATGCCAGCAAAAAACGTTTAACATTAATAAATTGAGTGTTATTAAAAAGCCTGTTGCTAGTCCCTGCAAATTAGGCTAAAGTTTTATGCATACAGTATAATTCCAGTGAAGTGCCATCCCCAGAATACTGAAGTGTAAAATATACATACATGACAGCCTGATACCAGTTGCTGCTACTGCATTTAAGGCTGAGTTTACATTATATCGGTATGGGCAGAATTTTCTCATCAATTTCCATTGTCAGAAAATAATAAGCTGCTACATACCTCTTTGCAGATTAATCTGCCCGCTGTCCCCTGATCTGAAGTTTACCTCTCCTCAGATGGCCGAGAAACAGCAATATGATCTTAACTACTCCGGCTAAAATCATAGAAAAACTCAGGTAGATTCTTCTTCAAATTCTACCAGAGAAGGAATAACACACTCCGGTGCTATTATAAAATAACAAACTTTTGATTGAAGGTATGAAACTAAGTATAATCACCACAGTCCTCTCACACATCCTATCTATTCGTTGGGTGCAAGAGAATGACTGGTAATGGCAGTTAGGGGAGGAGCTATATAGCAGCTCTGCTGGGTGAATCCTCTTGCACTTCCTGTTGGGGAGGAGTTAATATCCCATAAGTAATGGATGATCCGTGGACTGGATACACTTAACAAGAGAAACCTACATTATATTTATTAACCCCTAATCTGCCGCCCCCAATGTCGCTGCAACCTACCTACACTAATTAACCCCTAATCTGCCGCCCCCAACGTCGCCGCCACTATAATAAAACTTTTAAACCCCTAAACCGCCACACTCCCACCTCACAAACACTAGTTAAATATTATTAACCCCTAATCTGCCGTCCCAAACATTACCGCCACCTACCTACATTTATTAATCCCTAATCTGCCGCCCCCAACGTCGCTGCCACTATACTAAATGTATTAACCCCTAAATCTAAGTCTAACCCTAACACCCCCTAACTTAAATATAATTTAAATAAATCTAAATAAAATTACTACAATTAACTAAATTATTCCTATTTAAAACTAAATACTTACCTATAAAATAAACCCTAAGATAGCTACAATATAACATAGTTACATTGTATCTAGCTTAGGGTTTATTTTTATTTTACAGGCAAGTTTGTATTTATTTTAACTAGGTAGAATAGTTATTAAATAGTTATTAACTATTTAATAACTACCTAGCTAAAATAAATACAAAATTAGCTGTAAAATAAAACCTAAACTAAGTTATAATAACACCTAACACTACACTATAATTAAATAAATTAACTAAATTAACAATTAAATAAATTAAATTAGCTAAAGTACAAAAAACACTAAATTACAGAAAATAATAAACAAATTACAGATCTTTAAACTAATTACACCTAATCTAATAGAACTTGCAAAATAAAAAAGCCCCCCCCAAATAAAAAAAAAACCCTAGCCTAAACTAAACTATCAATAGCCCTTAAAAGGGCCTTTTGTGGGGCATTGCCCCAAAGTAATCAGCTCTTTTACCTGTAAAAAAAAATACAAACAACCCCCCAACAGTAAAACCCACCACCCACGCAACCAACCCCCCAAATAAAATACTAGCTAAAAAAACCTAAGCTCCCCATTGCCCTGAAAAGGGCATTTGGATGGGAATTGCCCTTAAAAGGGCAGTTAGCTCTTTTTCGGCCCAAAGTCCCTAACTTAAAAATAAAACCCACCCAATACACCCTTAAAAAAACCTAACACTATCCCCCTGAAGATCGACTTACGGTTCTGAAGACCGGACATCCATCCTCAAGTAAGCGGCAGAAGTCTTCATCCAACCAGGCCGAAGTCCTCAACGAAGCCGGGAGAAGTCTTCATCCAAGCCGGGCGAAGTGGTCCTCCAGACGGGCAGAAGTCTTCATCCATCCGACGAGGAGAGGCTCCATCTTCAAGACATCCGACGCGGAGCATCCTCATCTTTCCGACGACTAACGACGAATGAAGGTACCTTTAAAGTGACGTCATCAAAGATGGAGTCCCTTAGATTCCGATTGACTGAAACAGCCAATAGCATGCAAGCTCAATCCTATCAGCCAATCGGAATCTAAGGGACGCCATCTTGAATGACGTCACTTAAAGGTACCTTCATTTGTCGTTAGTCGTCTGAAAGAAGAGGATGCTCCGCGTCTTCTGCCCATCTGAAGGACCACTTCGCCCGGCTTGGATGAAGATTTCTCCCGGCTTCGTTGAGGACTTCGGCCCGGTTGGATGAAGACTTCTGCTGCTTCCTTGAGGATGGATGTCCGGTCTTCAGAATCGTAAGTTGATCTTCAGGGGGGTTAGTGTTGTTTTTTTTTAAGGGTGTATTGGGTGGGTTTTATTTTTAGGTTAGGGACTTTGGGCCGCAAAAGGGCTAAATGCCCTTTAAAGGGCAATGCCCAACCAAATGCCCTTTTCAGGGCAATGGGAAGCTTAGGTTTTTTAGCTAGTATTTTATTTGGGGGGTTGGTTGTGTGGGTGGGGGGTTTTACTGTTGGGGGGGTGTTTGTATTTTTTTTTTTTACAGGTAAAAGAGCTGATTACTTTGGGGCAATGCCCCGCAAAAGGCCCTTTTAAGGGCTATTGGTAGTTTAGTTTAGGCTAGGGTTTTTTTTTATTTTGGGGGGGCTTTTTTATTTTGATAGGGCTATTAGATTAGGTGTAATTAGTTTAAATATCTTGTAATTTGTTTATTATTTTCTGTAATTTAGTGGGTTTTTTTGTACTTTAGCTAATTTAATTTATTTAATGTATTTAATTATAGTGTAGTGTTTTATTTTACAGGTACTTGTGTATTTATTTTAGCTAGGTAGTTATTAAATAGTTAATAACTATTCTACCTAGTTAAAATAAATACAAACTTGCCTGTAAAATAAAAATAAACCCTAACCTAGATACAATGTAACTATTAGTTATATTGTAGCTAGCTTAGGGATTATTTTATAGGTATTTAGTTTTAAATAGGAATTATTTAGGTAATAATATTAATATTTATTTAGATTTATTGTAATAATATTTAAGTTAGGGGGTGTTAGGGTTAGACTTAGGTTTAAGGGTTAATACATTTAGTATAGTGGCGGCGACGTTGGGGGTGGCAGATTAGTGGTTAATAATTAACTAATGTTTGCGAGGAGGGAATGCGGCAGTTTAGGGATTAATATGTTTATTATAGTGGAGGTGACGTTGTGGACGGCAGATTAGGGGTTAATAAATATAATGAAGGTGTCGGCGATGTTGGGGGCAGCAGATTAGGGGTTCATAAATATAATGTAGGTGGAAGCGGTGTCCGGAGCGGCAGATTAGGGGTTAAAATTTTTATTATAGTGTTTGCGATGCGGGAGTGCCTCGGTTTAGGGGTTAATAGGTAGTTTATGGGTGTTAGTGTACTTTTTAGCACTTTAGTTATAAATTTTATGCTACGGCGTTGTACCATAAAACTCTTAGCTACTGACTTTAAAATGCGTTAGGACTCTTGACGGGGTAGGGTGTACCTCTCACTTTTTGGCCACCCAGGACAAACTCGTAATACCGGCGCTATGGAAGTCCCATAGAAAAAAGACTTTACGAAGTTTACGTAAGACGTTTTGCGGTAAGGCCAAAGAAGTGTGCGGTGACCCTAAACCTTACTTACTTATGGAATATATTCTCCTTCCCAACAGGAAGTTGCAAGAGTCCACCCACAGCAAAGCTGCCATATAGCTCCTCCCCTAACTGCCATATTCAGTCATTCGACCGAAAACATGTAGAGAAAGCAAAAAACCATAGGGTGCAGTGGTGACTGTAGTTTAAATGAAAAAATGACCTGCCTTAAAGTGACAGGGCGGGCCGTGGACTGGATACACTACAAGAGAAATAAATTTATCAGGTAAGCATAAATTATGTTTTCTCTTGTTAATTGTATCCAGTCCACGGATCATCCATTACTTATGGAATACCAATACCAAAGCTAAAGTACACGGATGATGGGAGGGACAAGGCAGGTACTTAAACGGAAGTTACCACTGCCTGTAAGAAACCCTTTCTCCCAAAAATAGCCTCCGAAGAAGCAAGGTATCAAATTTGTTAAATTTGAAAAGTATGAAGCGCAGACCAAGACTCCGTCTTGTAAATCTGTTCCACAGAAGCCACATTTAAAAAAGGCCCAAGTGAAAACCACAGCTCTAGTAGAATGAGCTGTAATCCCTTCAGGAGGCTGCTGTCCAGCAGTCTCATAAGCTAAATGAATTATGCTTTTTAACCAAAAAGACAGAGAGGCTGCCAAAGTCTTTTGACCTCTCCTCTGTCCAGAATAGACAACAAACAAGGTGAACGTTTGATGAAAACTGTAGTAGCTTGTAAGTAAAACTTTAAAGCACAAACCACGTCCAATATTGTGTAATAGACGTTCCTTCTTTGAGGAAGGATTAGGATACAAGCATGGAACAACTATCTCTTGAGTGATGTTCTTGTTAGATACCACCTTAGGAAAAAACCCAGGTTGGTACGCAGGACTACCTTATCTGTACGAAGGACCAGATAAGGAGAATCACATTGTAACACAGATAACTTGGAGACTCTACGAGTCGAGGAAATAGCTACCCAAAAGGAACTTTCCAAGATAAAGATTGATATCTATGGAACAAAAAAGGTTCAAACGGAACTTCTTGAAGAACCTTAAGAACCAGGTTTAAGCTCCATGGTGGAGCAACAGTTTTAAACACAGGCTTGGATCTAACCAAAGCCTGACCAAATGCCTGAATGTCTAGAATACCTGCCAGACGCTTGTGCAAAAAAATAGACATAGTAAAAATCTGTCCCTTTTAAGGAATTAGCTGACAACCCTTTTCTCCAAAACATCTTGGAGAAAAGATAATATCCTGGGAATCCAGACTTTACTCCATGAATAACCCTTGGATTCATAACAATCAGATATTTACACCATATCTATGTTCAATTTCCCTAGAGACAGGCTTTCATGTCTGTATTAAGGTATCAATGGCTGACCTGGAGAAGCCATGCTTTGATAACATCAAGCGTTCAGACTCCAGGCAGTCCATCTCAGATTGATTCTATTTAGAAGGTTGAAAGGACCCTGAGGTAGAGGGACCTGTCTCAGAAGCAGAGACCGTGATGGAAAGGATGACATGTCCACCAGATCTGCATACCAGGTCCTGCGTGGCTACGCAGGCGCTGTCAAAAACACCAAAGCCCTCTCCTGCTTGGTCTTGACCTCCGGAGGAAATCCCACTCCCCCGGAAGAAAAGTCTGACGACTTAGAAAATCCACCTCCCAGTTCTCAACACCTGGGATATGGATAGCTGATAGACAAGAGTGAGTCTCTGTCCAGTGAATTATTGTAAGACTTCTAACATCGCTAGGGAACTTCTGTTCCTCATTGATGGCTGATGTAAGCCACAGTCGTGTATATTGTCCGACTGAGTATGATGTACCTCAGAGTTGCTAACTGAGGCCAAGTCTGAAGAGCATGGAATATCACTCCCAGTTCCAGAATATTTATTAGAAGGAGGGTCTCCTCCTAAGTCCACTATCCCTGAGCCTTCAGGGAGTTCCAGACTGCATCCCAACCTAAAAGGCTGGCATCTATTGTAACAATTGTCCCATCTGACCTGCGGAAGGTCATACCCTTGGACAGATGGACCTGATATAGTCACCAGAGAAGAGAATCTCTGGTCTCTTGGTCCAGGTTAAACAGGGGAACAAATCTGTGTAATCCCCGTTCCTCTGACTGAGCATGCATAGTTGCAGTGGTCTGAAATGTAGACGTGCAAACGGTACTATGTCCCTTGCCGCTACCATTAAGCCGATTTCATTCATGTACTGAGCCACCGAAGGGCGCGGATGGGATGAAAAACACGGCAGAAATTTAGAAACTTTGACAATCTGGACTCCGTCAGGTAAATTTTCATTTCTACAGAATCTATCAGAGTCCCTAGGAGGGAAAACCTTGAGATTGGGGATAGAAAACTCTATCCTTGTTCACTTTCCACCCATGTGATCTCAGAAATGCCAGTACTACGTCCGTATGAGACTTGGCAATTTGGATGTTTGACGCCTGTATCAGGATGTCGTTTAAATAAGGGGCCACTTCTATGCCCCGCGGCCTAAGGACCGCCAAAGCGACCCCAGAACCTCCATAAAGATTCTTGGGGCTGTAGATATCCCAAAGGAAAGAGCTACAAACTGGTAATGCCTGTCTAGAAAGGCAAACCTGAAAAAACGAAGGTGATCTTTATGCATCCCAATGTGAGGATAAGCATCCTTCAAATCCATTGTAGTCCTCTATTGACTCTCCTGGATCATAGTTAAGATGGTACGAATAGTTTCCATCTGAAATGACGGAATTCTGAGGAATTTGTTTAAGATCTTTAGATCCAAAATAGGTCTGAAGGTTCCCTCACCTTGGGAACCACAAACAGATTTGAGTAAAAACTCTGTCTCTGTTCCTCTCTTGGAACTGGATGGATCTCGTACACAATGTAAGAATGCCTCCTTCTTTATCTGGTTTGCAGATAATTGTGAAAGGCGAAATCTCCCCTTTTTGGGGGGGGGGAATCTTTGAAATCCAGAAGATATCTCTGGGATATAAATTCCAATGCCTAGGGATCCTGGGCATCTCTTGCCCACGCCTGGGCGAAGAATGAAAGTCTGCCCCCTATAGGATCCGTTACCGGATAGGGGTCCGTTCCTTCATGCTGCCTTAGAGGTAGCAGCAGGCTCCTTGGCCTGCTTATCTTTGTTCCAGGTCCGATTGTCTCCAGACCGCCTTGGACTGAGCAAAAATTAGACCTTTTTTGGCCCTTGATTTGGACCTATCCTGAGGAAGGGCATGACCTTTTCCTCCAGTGATACAAGCAATAATCTCCTTCAAACCAGGCCCGATAGGGTCTGCCCCTTGAAGGGAAGTTAAATAGTTTATTTATTAAAGTCACGACAGCTGACCATGATATAAGTCATGGCGCTCTGCGCGCCAGTATAGTAAAAAACAGAATTCTTAGCCGTTAGTCTAGTCAAATGAACAAAGGCATCAGAAAACAAAGGAATTGGCTAGCATAAGCTTGTCAAATATATTCATCCAATGGAGTCGCTAACTGTAAAGCCTCATCAAGAGACTCAACCCAGAATGCCGCAGCAGCAGTGACAGAAGCAATGTATGCAAGGGGCTGCAGGATAAAAACCCTGTTGAATAAACATTTTTTATCCATTGGATCTAAAAAGCACAACTGTCCTCGCCAGAGGTAGTGGTACGCTTAGCTAGAGTAGAAACTCTTCTCTCCACCTTAGGAACTGTCTGCCAGAAGTCCCGTGTGGCGGTAACTATTAGAAAACATTCTTCTAAAAAATAGGAGGGGAAGAAAACGGCACACCTGGTCTATCCCATTCCTTATTAAAAAAAAATTTAGTAAACCTCTTTAGGTATTGGAAAAACATCAGTACACACCGGCACTGCATATTATTTATCCAGTCTACACAATTTCTCTGGCCCTGCGATTGTACACATTCATTCAGAGCAGCCAAAGCCTCCCTGAGAGACAAGTGGAGGTTCTCAAGCATAAATTTTAAATGTAGAAATATCAGAATCAGGTTAAATCATCTTCCCTGAGTCAAAAAAATCACCCAGACTAAGCATATTGTGAGGTAGTATCATACATGGTTCTTAAAGCGTCTGTATGCTCTGTATCTACCCCCAGAGCTATCTGCTTTCCTTTAATTTCAGGTAGTCTGACTAATACTGCTGCCAGAGTATTATTCACCACCTTTGCCATGTCTTGTAAAATAAACGCTATGGGCGCCCTTGATGTACTTGGCGCCATTTGAGCATGAGTCCCTGAAGCGGGAGTCGAAGGGTCTGACACGTGGGGAGAGTTAGTCGGCATAACTTTCCCCTCGACAGAATCCCCTGGTAAAATAAACGCTATGGGTGCCCTTGATGTACCTGGCGCAATTTGAGCGTGAGTCCCTAAAGCGGGAGTCAAAAGGTCTGACACGTGGGGAGAATTAGTCGGCATAACTACCCCCACGACAGAATCCACTGGTGATAATGTTTTTAAAAAACAAAAAATGATCTTTATTGTTTAACATGAAATCAGTACATCTGGTACACATTCTAAGATGGGGTTCCACCATGGCTTTAAAACATAATGAACACAGAGCTTCCTCTATGTCAGACATGTTAAAACCGACTAATAATGAGACTAGTAAGCTTGGAAAACACTTTAAATCAAGTTAACAAGCAAATATATAAAACGTTACTGTGCCTTTAAGAGAAACAAATTTTGTCAAAATTTGAAAAACAGTGAAAAAAGACAGTAAAACAAACGAAATTTTTACAGTACATGTAATAAGGTAACAGAGCATTGCACCCACTTGCCAATGGATGATTAACCCCTTAATGCAAAAAACAGATCAAAAAAACGACATAGACGTTTTTAAAAACAGACACAACAAAACTGCCACAGCAGAGCTGTGGATTACCTTCCCTATAAACGATTTTGGAAGTCTTTTTAGCCCTTTAGAAAAGTCCTGTAGTATTCATGGGACTGCTGAGGGAATCTGGATGATTCATTTTGTAATTTTAACTGCGCAAAAAAGCGCTAATTAGGCCCCTCCCACTCATATTACAACAGTGGGAAGCTTCAGTTAACTGTTTCTATGCAAAATTTAAGCCAGCCATGTGGAAAAAACTTAGGCCCCAATAAGTTTTATCACCAATGTACGTTAAAAAACGATTAAACATGCCAGCAAACGTTTTAAAACACATTTTTATAAGAGTATGTATCTCTATTAATAAGCCTGATACCAGTCGCTATCGCTGCATTTAAGGCTTTACTTACATTACTTCGGTATCAGCAGTATTTTCTTAGTCAATTCCATTCCTAGAAAAATATTTTACTGCACATACCTTTTCTGCAGGAAAACCTGCACGCCATTCCCCCTCTGAAGTACCTCACTCCTCAGAATGTGTGAGAACAGCAAATGGATCTTAGTTACGTCTGCTAAGATCATAGAAAAACGCAGGCAGATTCTTCTTCCAAATACTGCCTGAGAAAAACAGCACACTCCGGTGCCATTTAAAAATAACAAACTTTTGATTGAAGAATAAACTAAGTATAAATCACCACAGACTCTCACAACCTCCTATCTATGTTGAGGCTTGCAAGAGAATGACTGAATATGGCAGTTAGGGGAGGAGCTATATGGCAGCTTTGCTGTGGGTGGACTCTTGCAACTTCCTGTTGGGAAGGAGAATATATTCCATAAGTAATGGATGATCCGTGGACTGGATACACTTAACAAGAGAAAGCAGCGTTAGGACCTGTTAACGCTGCTTTTTTACCCTAACGCAAAACTCGTAATCTAGCCGATAGTGTGGACGCAATAAGCATAATGTAGCTTTGAAAAAAAATTTGCATTGAAGAATAATAAACCTTAGTGTAGCCGCACTATTTTTTTTCGTTGCTGCATTATGCTTAGTGCAGCTGCTTTAGGGCGTCCAGCTTGTTCACAGCGCGGCTCACAGACTTCCCCTCCACTGTGCTTTTGAAATGATAGCGCAGCCGCCCTAAAGTCTTCTGGGTGCGCATAGACAACTGTCCAGATCTTGTTCTGTGGTTTGTGACTGAATGCAGTGGAACGGCGGTAGAGTCAGATCAGTAATAGGGTAAGTAACCCTGCTTAAAGCAAAGGCAACTTTTTTCTTCTGAAGCTGGTACAATTGTGCCTATATAAGCAGATTCCAAGGGACCACAGGACAAGGGATTTTGTTATAAAAAAGGTACAAAATAAAAAAAAATTAACCCTATGCAGAATGCAATAAATCAAATCTGTATATAAAGTCCCTTTAATAAAGGTAATCTGCTGAAAGGTATACTCTACTCAGAGAAAATCCAACAGATATTGTGAATGATAAAGTATAATGTTATGTTAGCCTCACATAGACTAAGCTGTGAAAATGTTACACTATGCTGAAATTAAAGTATACATGATGCATCAATATAGCCCTCAAATCAGAGAAGTGTTCTTGCGTGTCTTATCTATAATCAGTATGTGCATGTGAATTATAGACCAGGTCTTTCTTGTAACAACATATCCAACTAAACTATATTTTTTATTTAATGGTCACATTAAAATTTATTCTTTTTTTTCCATCCAAGGGATTAAATACAGAGGTGGGCTGTCCTCAAATTAAAAAAAAAATACAAATGATATCTTCTAGGGCTGGGTGATATGGGAAGGGAAAAAAACATAATTTATGCTTACCTGATAAATTTATTTATCTTGTGGTGTATCCAGTCCACGGATCATCCATTACTTGTGGGATATTCTCATTCCCAACAGGAAGTTGCAAGAGGACACCCACAGCAGAGCTGTCTATATAGCTCCTCCCCTAACTGCCATATCCAGTCATTCGACTGAAAACAAACAGAGAAAGGAGAAACCATAGGGTGCAGTGGTGACTGTAGTTTAAAATTAAAAAATACCTGCCTTAAAATGACAGGCCGGACCGTGGACTGGATACACCACAAGAGAAATAAATTTATCAGGTAAGCATAAATTATGTTTTCTCTTGTAAGGTGTATCCAGTCCACGGATCATCCATTACTTGTGGGATACCAATACCAAAGCTAAAGTACACGGATGAAGGGAGGGACAAGGCAGGTACTTAAACGGAAGGTACCACTGCCTGCAAAACCTTTCTCCCAAAAATAGCCTCCGAAGAAGCAAAAGTATCAAATTTGTAGAATTTTTAAAAAGTATGAAGCGAAGACCAAGTTGCCGCCTTGCAGATCTGTTCAACAGAAGCCTCATTTTTAAAGGCCCATGTGGAAGCCACAGCTCTAGTAGAATGACCTGTAATCCTTTCTGGAGGCTGCTGGCCAGCAGTCTCATAAGCTAAGCGGATTATGCTTTTTAGCCAAAAAGAAAGGGAGGTTGCCAAAGCCTTTTGACCTCTCCTCTGTCCAGAGTAGACGACAAACAAAGCAGATGTTTGACGAAAATCTTTAGTAGCTTGTAAGTAAAACTTTAAAGCACGAACCACGTCCAGATTGTGTAATAGACGTTCCTTCTTTGAAGAAGGATTAGGACACAAAGACGGAACAACAATCTCTTGATTGATATTCTTATTAGATACCACCTTAGGTAAAAACCCAGGTTTGGTACGCACAACTACCTTATCTGCATGGAAGATCAGATAAGGAGAATCACATTGTAAGGCAGATAACTCGGAGACTCTATGAGCCGAGGAAATAGCTACCAAAAAAAGAACTTTCCAAGATAAAAGTTTGATATCTATGGAATGAAGAGGTTCAAACGGAACCCCCTGAAGAACTTTAAGAACCAAATTTAAACTCCATGGTGGAGCAACAGGTTTAAACACAGGCTTGATTCTAACTAAAGCCTGACAAAATGCCTGAACGTCTGGGACATCCGCCAGACGCTTGTGCAAAAGAATAGATAGCGCAGAAATCTGTCCCTTTAAGGAACTAGCTGACAATCCTTTCTCCAATCCTTCTTGGAGAAAAGATAATATCCTGGGAATCCTGACTTTACTCCATGAGTAGCCCTTGGATTCACACCAATAAAGATATTTCCGCCATATCTTATGATAGATTTTCCTGGTGACAGGCTTTCGTGCCTGAATTAAGGTATCAATGACTGACTCGGAGAAACCACGCTTTGATAAAATCAAGCGTTCAATCTCCAGGCAGTCAGCCTCAGAGAAATTACATTTGGATGGTTGAAAGGACCTTGAAGTAGAAGGTCCTGTCTCAGCGGCAGAGTCCATGGTGGAAAGGATGACATGTCCACCAGATCTGCATACCAAGTCCTGCGTGGCCACGCAGGCGCTATCAAGATCACTGATGCTCTCTCCTGCTTGATTTTGGCAATCAGACGAGGGAGCAGAGGAAACGGTGGAAACACATAAGCCAGGTTGAAGGACCAAGGCGCTGCTAGAGCATCTATCAGTGTTGCCTTGGGGTCCCTGGACCTGGATCCGTAACAAGGAAGCTTGGCGTTCTGGCGAGACGCCATGAGATCCAGTTCTGGTATGCCCCAACGATGAACCAATTGAGCAAACACCTCCGGATGGAGTTCCCACTCCCCCGGATGAAAAGTCTGACGACTTAGAAAATCCGCCTCCCAGTTCTCTACACCTGGGATATGGATAGCTGATAGGTGGCAAGAGTGAATCTCTGCCCAGCGAATTATCTTTGAGACTTCTAACATCGCTAGGGAACTCCTTGTTCCCCCTTGATGGTTGATGTAAGCCACAGTCGTGATGTTGTCCGACTGAAATCTGATGAACCTCATTGTCGCTAAATGAGGCCAAGCCTGAAGAGCATTGAATATCGCTCTTAGTTCTAGAATGTTTATTGGAAGGAGTGACTCCTCCTGAGTCCATGATCCCTGAGCCTTCAGGGAGTTCCAGACTGCACCCCAACCTAGAAGGCTGGCATCTGTCGTCACAATTGTCCAATCTGGCCTGCGAAAGGTCATACCTTTGGACAGATGGACCCGAGATAGCCACCAGAGAAGAGAATCCCTGGTCTCTTGATCCAGATTTAGTAGAGGGGACAAATCTGTGTAATCCCCATTCCACTGACTGAGCATGCAGAGTTGCAGCGGTCTGAGATGTAGGCGTGCAAACGGCACTATGTCCATTGCCGCTACCATTAAGCCGATAACTTCCATGCACTGAGCCACCGAAGGGCGAAGAATGGAATAAATAACACGGCAGGAATTTAGAAGTTTTGATAACCTGGACTCCGTCAGGTAAATTTTCATTTCTACAGAATCTATCAGAGTCCCTAGGAAGGAAACTCTTGTAAGGGGGGATAGAGAACTCTTTTCCTCGTTCACCTTCCACCCATGCGACCTCAGAAATGCCAACACTATGTCCGTATGAGACTTGGCAATTTGGAAGTTTGACGCCTGAATCAGGATGTCGTCTAAATAAGGGGCCACTGCTATGCCCCCGCAGCCTTAGGACCGCCAGAAGCAACCCCAGAACCTTCGTAAAAATTATTGGGGCTGTAGCTAGCCCAAAGGGAAGGGCTACAAACTGGTAATGCCTGTCTAGGAAGGCAAACCTGAGAAACCGATGATGATCTTTGTGTATCGGATAGTACGAATAGTCTCCATCTTGAATGATGGAACTCTGAGGAATTTGTTTAAGATCTTTAGATCCAAAATTGGTCTGAAGTTTCCCTCTTTTTTGGGAACTACAAACAGATTTGAGTAAAATCCCTGTCCCTGTTCCTCCTTTGGAACTGGATGGATCACTCCCATAACTAGGAGGTCTTAATATGATCTTTATTGCTTAAAGTGAAATCAGTACATTTGGTACACATTCTAAGAGGGGGCTCCACAATGGCTTTTAAACATAATGAACAAGGAGTTTCCTCTATGTCAGACATGTTTATACAGACTAGAAATGAGACTAGCAAGCTTGGAAAACACTTTAAATCAAGTTAACAAGCAAATATAATAAACGGTACTGTGCCTTTAAGAGAAACAAATTTTGTCAGAATTTGAAAAACAGTGAAAAAAGGCAGTAAATCAAACGAAATTTTTACAGTGTGTATAATAGGCTAACAGAGCATTGCACCCACTTGCAAATGGATGATTAACCCCTTAGTTCAAAAACCGGATCAAAAAAATGATCTAAACGTTTTTTAACAGTCACACCAAACTGCCACAGCCTTGCTGTGGGCCTACCTTCCCAACAAAACGATTTTGGAAAGCCCAAGAGCCCTTTAGAGATGTCCTATAGCATTCAGAAGACCCTTGGAGGAAGCTGGTATCTCAGTCTGTAAAAGTTACTGCGCAAAAAAGCGCTAAATTAGGCCCCTCCCACTCATTGTAACACAGTGGAAAGCCTCAGGAAACTGTTTCTAGGCAAATTTAAGCCAGCCATGTGGAAAAAACTAGGCCCCAATAAAGTTTTATCACCAAAGTATATATAAAAACGTTTAAACATGCCAGCAAACGTTTTATATTGCAAATATAAAAGAGTATTACCTCAGAAAATAAGCATGATACCAGTCGCTATTAAATCACTGTATTCAGGCTTACCTTACATAAATTTGGCATCAGCAGCATTTTCTAGCATTCACATCTTCTAGAAAAATCTTAACTGCACATACCTCATAGCAGGATAACCTGCACGCCATTCCCCCGCTGAAGTTATCTCTCTCTTCAGTTATGTGTGAGAACAGCAATGGATCTTAGTTACAACCTGCTAAATTCATAGAAATCAAAAGGGCAGATTCTTCTATTTTTCTGCCTGGAACAAAATAGTACAACTCCGGTACCATTTAAAAATAATAAACTTTTGATTGAAGTAAAATAACAGCTAGATTTCACCACTTCTCTCTTACTACCTCCATGTTTGTTGAGAGTTGCAAGAGAATGACTGGATATGGCAGTTAGGGGAGGAGCTATATAGACAGCTCTGCTGTGGGTGTCCTCTTGCAACTTCCTGTTGGGAATGAGAATATCCCACAAGTAATGGATGATCCGTGGACAGGATACACCTTACAAGAGAAAAACAACAACAAAAAACAATTAAAAAAAAAAAAAAAAAACACGATTGCGATTTATTCACGATTTTCTAAAAAATTAACACCTTAATTTTTCAATAAAAAGTTTATTTAACACGACAGAATCTTAATGTACGTGTTTCTCAATGTCCAATACACTCTGGGAGCATAAAAATACAAACCACATGTGTATGTATTAGGGCTGCACGATTAATCGCGGTTTAAAAACTGCGAGTATGCAATTTTTAGCCCCGCCCAGAAGTGACATCACTCGCCCCATGTGAACAGGCTTAGCAGCGACTGAAGAGAAGATCCTGAGCGGACACGTGACGGGTCTCTCCCTCTGAGCAGTCAGCGTTCCTGGGATGGTCCCGGGAGGAGGGGCAGGACATAGAATGGGAAGGAGGTGTCTTTAGCAGGTGATTGGTGGACTGGTGTTACTGTAGCATGAGATCGGCCCATCGGATTTTAGCACCAACACGACATTGGCTTTTTCATTTAAAATGGACAGAGGTCCCTGGGAGGCAGCTGAGAGGCTAAAACGCTAATAAAGTACCGCTTTATTATGCACTGTGTTTTAATTTGAAATAGTATTTTCTAAGCTGCCTCCCAGGGACCTGAGTGCATTTTAAACATTAGAACAAGTTAATATTTTCCCTCAGATGTGAAGACGTGGGGCTCACAGGAACTGTAGTGACAGAACAGGAAGTTTCATGATCCCACAGCACCGCCTGTAATGAAAAAGCCTGTGTCGGTGCTAAATTCCGATAGGCCACTCTCATGCTACAGTAACTCCAGTCCACCAATCACCTGCTAGAGACACCTCCTTCCCAGTCTAAGCCCCGCTCCTCCTCCCCAGGACCATCCCAGGAACGCTGACTGCTCAGAGGGAGAGACCCGTCACATGTGCAAAATTAAGGTGTTATAGTAATTTATAAGAAAATTGCGATTAAATCGCAATCGCGTTTTTTTTCCCCCCACATCACCCAGCCCTAGTATGTATATATTGCTTCTTCCATTGCTATTATCACTACCTACTAGCACCCTGGCAGATGACATGGGAGTGAGAGTGCACATCTCTGCTACTATATATATATATATATATATATATATATATATATATATATATATATATGTGTGTGTGTGTGTGTGTGTGTGTGTGTGTGTGTGTGTGTGTGTGTGTGTGTGTGTTTGATATATATATATATATCTTTTTTTTTTCTTCTTTTTTAAACATTTTATCTTGACTGATAATGAGCCCTGCTCCTGTCCAGGAATCCAATACAGGCATATAGCAGTAGGGGTGGGGGCTGTTCCTTTCAGAAATGCTGTGCTTTGCCGATATCAAATACATTGTAGATGCAGTTAATCCAGCAGAGGGCACTGCAGTTTTAGCCTATTTGGCAGCCGTGGGGTTAACTGCATCTGCTATGTATTTGAGCCGTTTCTCAGAGAGCAGGAGATTGTGTGGGAGGTTCCATAATGATTACATACCCTAAGTTTCAGACTGCAGACGTCCCTAAGGGGAAATATAAGTAAGTGGCTTTCCCTCCTTTTTACATCTCCTGCATGGGCTCTGGTTTCAGACTTCAATAGATTAATCGGCTGCTACTGAGATCACAACAGAAAGTGAAAGTAAAACAGTCATTTTACAAATGTGTGCTAAAAGCAACCACTAGATGGAGCTGGTTTGCAAGAAATCACATACAAATCAATGCAGTACAGACACATCTGAAGATTTTTTGTTCAAAAAAAATCACGTACTCTTGCAGTATTAAAACCGCGGCGATTCATAGTGCAGCCCTAATATCTTCCTTTACTGGGGGTGACCTATGCCACGTGTATCAGAGAGTTCTCTTTTTGTGAGAGAGGGAGAAAGAGTGAGAGAAAAAGGGGAAAGGGGGAAGAGAGGTGAAGATTTGATGTGAGAGGAGACTGTGTGAGACAGAGGAGGAGAGTCAGAGAGACAAAGGAGGAAAGTGAGTAAGACAGGAGGGAGTGTGAGAGAGGTGGAGAGTGTGGGAAAGAGATGGGAGGAGAGTGTAAAAAAAGAGGGGGACATGATAAAGGAGGATAGTGAGTGTGTGTGTGTGAGAGAGAAATAAAGAATGTGTGAGAGAGCAGGAGAATAAGAGAGATAGAGGAGGGAATGCGTTTGAGAGAGGGGGGAGAGTATGTGAGAGAGAGAAGGAAGAGTAAGAGAGAGGGGGAGTATGTGTCAGAGACAGAAGAGTGAGAGAGGAAGGAGAGTTAGAGAAAGAGAGGGGGAGATAGTGTGAGAGACAGGAGAAGAGTAAGAGATGTTGAAGGGCTGTAGATTTGGACTTTGTAACTGCTAATGTGGGAAATCATTAAACATGTGTAATATGTATGTGAAAAATACATGAACACCCTGATTTTTCTTAACATTTGGAAGCATGCTACATACACAATTTTCTTAAATAAGGCATAAGTAGACCTCAGTGCCAAATTTTACAAAACAGTGGATTACAAAAGTCCGGGGACCCCTGCCTTAAAGTGATTGTAAAGTTTAAGGAATTTGTGCCCAGTATCTAAAAATACTCGTAAAAGCAAACATCTTGATTCAACAAGCTTTTACCTTGATTGTCAAGTTTGTGAAGATTGGGAAGGTTTCGAAGTACAGTCATTCTGTATTTATTAGGATCTGTACCACAGCAAGGGTTCTCCGACAGCCATAAGATCTTCAGTCTGGAAAGCCGTTTTAGGTAGTACAGCTCATTTAAGCTTGCTATATTATTTTTTCTTAGATAAAGTTCCGTCAGATTCTGACAGTGGCTTATTGGTTCTAAGGTGGGTATGTTATTTACACTGTTAAGAAAAGAAAATTCAAAAGGTCAAAATGTGCATATTAAATACTTTTTATGAATGTTAACATTTACCAACATATTTATACTCTGGCAATACAAATTCAGTAGATTCTATAAAGGAAAAAATATGGCTCAACATTACAATAACAAGCATAACTCCTTATGTATAATACATTTTGTATTATTTAACATATGCACCAAAATCTGAATCATATTATTACAAGACATGAATAATTATAGTCTGTAACTGAGAGAATTACTAAATTTTTAGAGCACC
>NC_069499.1:507376654-507394154 GCF_027579735.1 Bombina bombina | reverse complement strand
TTCCCTGCACATCCCTAAATTACAATTAAAGGAATAGTCTAGTCAAAATTAGGCTTTCATGATTCAGAGAGCGTATGTAATTTTAAGCAACTTTCCAATTTGTCTTTGTTGTCTTGGTATCTTTAATTTTAAAAAGCATGAATGTAAGCGTAGGAGCTGGACAATTTTTGGTTCAGCACCTGGGTAGCGCTTGCTGTCTAAATGTAGCCACCAATCAACAAGCGCTACCCTGCTGCTGAAACAAAAATAAGCCGGCTTGTAAGCTTACATTGAAATAAAGATACCAAGAGAGCAAAGAAAAATTGATAAAAGAAGTAAATTAAAACGTTGCTTAAAATTGCATGCTCCATCTGAATCATGAAAGAAAAAAAACAGAATTTATGCTTACCTGATAAATTACTTTCTCTTGCAGTGTATCCAGTCCACGGCTTCATCCTTTACTTGTGGGATATTCTCATTCCCTACAGGAAGTGGCAAAGAGAGCACACAGCAGAGCTGTCCATATAGCTCCCCCTCTAGCTCCGCCCCCCAGTCATTCGACCGAAGGTTAGGAGAAAAAGGAGAAACCATAGGGTGCAGTGGTGACTGTAGTTTAAACAAAAAAATTAGTTACATGACTTAATTGTCAGGGCGGGCTGTGGACTGGATACACTGCAAGAAAAAGTAATTTATCAGGTAAGCATAAATTCTGTTTTCTCTTGCAAGGTGTATCCAGTCCACGGCTTCATCCTTTACTTGTGGGATACCAATACCAAAGCTTTAGGTCACGGATGAAGGGAGGGAACAAGACAGGTACCGTAAACGGAAGGCACCACTGCTTGCAAAACCTTTCTCCCAAAAATAGCCTCCGAAGAAGCAAAAGTATTGAATTTGTAAAATTTGGCAAAAGTATGCAGTGAAGACCAAGTCGCTGCCTTACAAATCTGTTCAACAGAAGCCTTATTCTTGAAAGCCCATGTGGAAGCCACAGCTCTGGTAGAATGAGCAGTAATTCGTTCAGGAGGCTGCTGGCCAGCAGTCTCGTAAGCCAACCTGATGATGCTTTTCAGCCAGAAGGAAAGAGAGGTAGCAGTCGCTTTCTGACCTCTCCTCTTACCAGAATAAATGACAAACAAGGATGATGTTTGTCTGAAGTCCTTAGTTGCTTGTAAATAGAATTTTAAAGCACGAACCACATCAAGATTGTGTAGCAGGCGTTCCTTCTTTGAAGATGGGTTAGGACACAGAGAAGGAACTATTATTTCCTGGTTAATATTCTTGTTAGAAACAACTTTAGGAAGAAAACCAGGTTTGGTACGCAAAACAACCTTGTCTGCGTGAAACACCAGGTAAGGCGAATCACACTGCAAAGCAGACAATTCTGAAACTCTTCGAGCAGAAGATATAGCTACCAAAAACAAAACTTTCCAAGATAATAACTTAATATCTATGGAATGTAAAGGTTCAAACGGAACCCCTTGAAGAACAGAAAGAACTAGATTGAGACTCCATGGCGGAGCCACAGGTTTATAAACAGGCTTGATTCTGACTAGAGCCTGAGCAAACGCTTGAACGTCTGGTACCTCTGCCAGACGCTTGTGTAGGAGAATAGACAGAGCAGATATTTGTCCCTTTAAGGAACTAGCTGACAATCCTTTCTCCAATCCTTCTTGGAGAAAAGACAATAGTCTGGGAATCCTAATCTTACTCCATGAGTAACCCTTGGATTCACACCAACAAAGATATGTACGCCATATCTTATGGTAGATTTTCCTAGTGACAGGCTTTCTAGCCTGAATCAGAGTATCAATAACTGACTCAGAGAAACCACGCTTTGATAGAATTAAGCGTTCAATCTCCAAGCAGTCAGACGCAGAGAAACTAGATTTGGATGCTTGAATGGACCCTGTATTAGAAGGTCCTGCCTCAATGGCAGTGTCCATGGTGGAACAGATGACATACCAAGTCCTGCGTGGCCACGCAGGCGCTATCAGAATCACCGAAGCCTTCTCCTGCTTGATTCTGGCGACCAGATGAGGGAGAAGAGGAAACGGTAGAAAGACATAAGCCAGATTGAAGGACCAAGGCGCTGCTAGAGCATCTATCAATACCGCCTTGGGGTCCCTGGACCTGGATCCGTAGAGAGGAAGTTTGGTGTTCTGACGGGACGCGATCAGATCCAATTCCGGAGTGCCCCAAAGCTGAGTCAGCTGAGCAAAAACCTCCGGGTGGAGTTCCCACTCCCCCGGGTGAAAAGTCTGACGACTTAGAAAATCCACTTCCCAGTTGTCCACTCCTGGGATGTGAATTGCTGAGAGATAGCAGGAGTGATCCTCCGCCCACCTGATTATTTTGGAGACTTCCTTCATCGCTAGGGAACTCTTCGTTCCCCCCTGATGATTGATGTAAGCTACAGTCGTGATGTTGTCCGACTGAAATCTGATGAATTTGGCCGCAGCTAGTTGAGGCCATGCCTGAAGCGCATTGAATATCGCTCTCAGTTCCAAAATGTTTATCGGGAGAAGAGACTCTTCCCGAGACCATAGACCCTGAGCTTTCAGGGAGTCCCAGACTGCACCCCAGCCTAACAGACTGGCATCGGTCGTTACAATGATCCATTCTGGTCTGCGGAAACATGTTCCCTGAGACAGATGATCCTGAGACAACCACCAGAGAAGAGAGTCTCTGGTCCAATTGTATCTGAGGAGACAAGTCTGCGTAATCCCCATTCCACTGTTTGAGCATGCACAGTTGCATTGGTCTGAGATGTATTCGAGCAAAAGGGACTATGTCCATTGCCGCTACCATTAATCCGATTGCCTCCATGCACTGAGCTATAGATGGCTGAGGAGTGGAATGAAGTACTCGGCAAGTAGCTAAAAGCTTTAACTTTCTGACCTCCGTCAGAAATATTTTCATTTCTACCGAATCTATTAGTGTTCCCAGGAAGGGAACCCTTGTGAACGGGGACAGAGAACTCTTTTCGATGTTCACCTTCCACCCGTGAGACCTTAGAAAGGCCAGTACAATCTCCGTGTGAGCCTTGGCTCTGGGAAAAGACGACGCCTGAATTAGGATGTCGTCTAGATAAGGTGCTATTGCTATGCCCCGCGGTCTTAGCACCGCCAGAAGGGAACCTAGCACCTTTGTGAAAATTCTGGGAGCAGTGGCCAAACCAAAGGGAAGAGCCACGAATTGGTAATGCTTGTCCAGAAAAGCGAACCTGAGAAACTGGTGATGATCTTTGTGGCTAGGGATATGCAGGTACGCATCCTTTAAATCCACGGTAGTCATATATTGACCTTCCTGGATCATTGGTAAGATCGTTCGAATGGTTTCCATCTGAGAAATTTGTTTAGAATTTTTAGATCCAGGATTGGTCTGAAAGTTCCCTCTTTTTTGGGGACCACAAACAGGTTTGAGTAAAAGCCCGTTCCTTGTTCTGCAACTGGAACTGAACATATCACTCCCATCGTGAGTAGATCTTCTACACAGCGTAAGAACGCCTCTTTCTTTGTCTGGTCTGAAGACAGACGAGAAATGTGAAACCTTCCCATTGGAGGGGAGTCCTTGAATTCTAGAAGATATCCCTGGGTAACAATCTCTACTGCCCAGGGATCGTGAACATCTCTTGTCCAAGCCTGAGCGAAGAGAGAGAGTCTGCCCCCTACCAGATCCGGTCCCGGATCGGGGGCTACCCCTTCATGCTGTCTTAGTAGCAGCTGCAGGCTTTTTGGCCTGTTTACCCTTGTTCCAGCCCTGGTAAGGCTTCCAGGTTAGAGTAAGGATGAGTGGGGGTAGGGCAGACTATAATATATACAGGAGGTTAGTGGTTAGAGGCAAATAGCCAAATTTGAGTCTTATAATCTCCTAACCACTAATAACCTCCTGCCACAGATTTAAAGTTAAAAAGCAAAGTACAACTAACAAGTAATTGTAAATAGACTTACAAGTAAGAGTAGGTAACTTTAATCTGTGAGAGAAGACATTCACCAACTGAGCCCATACAAAGTCAGAGATAGAAATATGTTTTTTTTATAAAAAAAACAGAATTTATGTTTACCTGATAAATTACTTTCTCCAACGGTGTGTCCGGTCCACGGCGTCATCCTTACTTGTGGGATATTCTCTTCCCCAACAGGAAATGGCAAAGAGCCCAGCAAAGCTGGTCACATGATCCCTCCTAGGCTCCGCCTACCCCAGTCATTCGACCGACGTTAAGGAGGAATATTTGCATAGGAGAAACCATATGATACCGTGGTGACTGTAGTTAAAGAAAATAAATTATCAGACCTGATTAAAAAACCAGGGCGGGCCGTGGACCGGACACACCGTTGGAGAAAGTAATTTATCAGGTAAACATAAATTCTGTTTTCTCCAACATAGGTGTGTCCGGTCCACGGCGTCATCCTTACTTGTGGGAACCAATACCAAAGCTTTAGGACACGGATGATGGGAGGGAGCAAATCAGGTCACCTAGATGGAAGGCACCATGGCTTGCAAAACCTTTCTCCCAAAAATAGCCTCAGAAGAAGCAAAAGTATCAAACTTGTAAAATTTGGTAAAAGTGTGCAGTGAAGACCAAGTCGCTGCCCTACATATCTGATCAACAGAAGCCTCGTTCTTGAAGGCCCATGTGGAAGCCACAGCCCTAGTGGAATGAGCTGTGATTCTTTCGGGAGGCTGCCGTCCGGCAGTCTCGTAAGCCAATCTGATGATGCTTTTAATCCAAAAAGAGAGAGAGGTAGAAGTTGCTTTTTGACCTCTCCTTTTACCGGAATAAACAACAAACAAGGAAGATGTTTGTCTAAAATCCTTTGTAGCGTCTAAATAGAATTTTAGAGCGCGAACAACATCCAAATTGTGCAACAAACGTTCCTTCTTTGAAACTGGTTTCGGGCACAGAGAAGGTACGATAATCTCCTGGTTAATGTTTTTGTTAGAAACAACTTTTGGAAGAAAACCAGGTTTAGTACGTAAAACCACCTTATCTGCATGGAACACCAGATAAGGAGGAGAACACTGCAGAGCAGATAATTCTGAAACTCTTCTAGCAGAAGAAATTGCAACCAAAAACAAAACTTTCCAAGATAATAACTTAATATCAACGGAATGTAAGGGTTCAAACGGAACCCCCTGAAGAACTGAAAGAACTAAGTTGAGACTCCAAGGAGGAGTCAAAGGTTTGTAAACAGGCTTGATTCTAACCAGAGCCTGAACAAAGGCTTGAACATCTGGCACAGCTGCCAGCTTTTTGTGAAGTAACACAGACAAGGCAGAAATCTGTCCCTTCAGGGAACTTGCAGATAATCCTTTTTCCAATCCTTCTTGAAGGAAGGATAGAATCTTAGGAATCTTAACCTTGTCCCAAGGGAATCCTTTAGATTCACACCAACAGATATATTTTTTCCAAATGTTGTGGTAAATCTTTCTAGTTACAGGCTTTCTGGCCTGAACAAGAGTATCGATAACAGAATCTGAGAACCCTCGCTTCGATAAGATCAAGCGTTCAATCTCCAAGCAGTCAGCTGGAGTGAGACCAGATTCGGATGTTCGAACGGACCTTGAACAAGAAGGTCTCGTCTCAAAGGTAGCTTCCAAGGTGGAGCCGATGACATATTCACCAGATCTGCATACCAAGTCCTGCGTGGCCACGCAGGAGCTATCAAGATCACCGACGCCCTCTCCTGATTGATCCTGGCTACCAGCCTGGGGATGAGAGGAAACGGCGGGAATACATAAGCTAGTTTGAAGGTCCAAGGTGCTACTAGTGCATCCACTAGAGCCGCCTTGGGATCCCTGGATCTGGACCCGTAGCAAGGAACTTTGAAGTTCTGACGAGAGGCCATCAGATCCATGTCTGGAATGCCCCACAGTTGAGTGATTTGGACAAAGATTTCCGGATGGAGTTCCCACTCCCCCGGATGCAATGTCTGACGACTCAGAAAATCCGCTTCCCAATTTTCCACTCCTGGGATGTGGATTGCAGACAGGTGGCAGGAGTGAGACTCCGCCCATTGAATGATTTTGGTCACTTCTTCCATCGCCAGGGAACTCCTTGTTCCCCCCTGATGGTTGATGTACGCAACAGTTGTCATGTTGTCTGATTGAAACCGTATGAACTTGGCCCTCGCTAGCTGAGGCCAAGCCTTGAGAGCATTGAATATCGCTCTCAGTTCCAGAATATTTATCGGTAGAAGAGATTCTTCCCGAGACCAAAGACCCTGAGCTTTCAGGGATCCCCAGACCGCGCCCCAGCCCATCAGACTGGCGTCGGTCGTGACAATGACCCACTCTGGTCTGCGGAAGGTCATCCCTTGTGACAGGTTGTCCAGGGACAGCCACCAACGGAGTGAGTCTCTGGTCCTCTGATTTACTTGTATCCTCGGAGACAAGTCTGTATAGTCCCCATTCCACTGACTGAGCATGCACAGTTGTAATGGTCTTAGATGAATGCGCGCAAAAGGAACTATGTCCATTGCCGCTACCATCAAACCTATCACTTCCATGCACTGCGCTATGGAAGGAAGAGGAACGGAATGAAGTATCCGACAAGAGTCTAGAAGTCTTGTTTTTCTGGCCTCTGTCAGAAAAATCCTCATTTCTAAGGAGTCTATTATTGTTCCCAAGAAGGGAACCCTTGTCGACGGAGATAGAGAACTCTTTTCCACGTTCACTTTCCATCCGTGAGATCTGAGAAAGGCCAGGACGATGTCCGTGTGAGCCTTTGCTTGAGGAAGGGACGACGCTTGAATCAGAATGTCGTCCAAGTAAGGTACTACAGCAATGCCCCTTGGTCTTAGCACAGCTAGAAGGGACCCTAGTACCTTTGTGAAAATCCTTGGAGCAGTGGCTAATCCGAAAGGAAGCGCCACGAACTGATAATGCTTGTCCAGGAATGCGAACCTTAGGAACCGATGATGTTCCTTGTGGATAGGAATATGTAGATACGCATCCTTTAAATCCACCGTGGTCATGAATTGACCTTCCTGGATGGAAGGAAGAATTGTTCGAATGGTTTCCATCTTGAACGATGGAACCTTGAGAAACTTGTTTAAGATCTTGAGATCTAAGATTGGTCTGAACGTTCCCTCTTTTTTGGGAACTATGAACAGATTGGAGTAGAACCCCATCCCTTGTTCTCCTAATGGAACAGGATGAATCACTCCCATTGTTAACAGGTCTTCTACACAATGTAAGAATGCCTGTCTTTTTATGTGGTCTGAAGACAACTGAGACCTGTGGAACCTCCCCCTTGGGGGAAGCCCCTTGAATTCCAGAAGATAACCTTGGGAGACTATTTCTAGTGTCCAAGGATCCAGAACATCTCTCGCCCAAGCCTGAGCGAAGAGAGAGAGTCTGCCCCCCACCAGATCCGGTCCCGGATCGGGGGCCAACCTTTCATGCTGTCTTGGTAGCAGTGGCAGGTTTCTTGGCCTGCTTTCCCTTGTTCCAGCCTTGCATTGGTCTCCAAGCTTGCTTGGCTTGAGAAGTATTACCCTCTTGCTTAGAGGACGTAGCACTTTGGGCTGGTCCGTTTCTACGAAAGGGACGAAAATTAGGTTTATTTTTGGCCTTGAAAGGCCGATCCTGAGGAAGGGCATGGCCCTTACCCCCAGTGATATCAGAGATAATCTCTTTCAAGTCAGGGCCAAACAGCGTTTTCCCCTTGAAAGGAATGTTAAGTAGCTTGTTCTTGGAAGACGCATCAGCTGACCAAGATTTCAACCAAAGCGCTCTGCGCGCCACAATAGCAAACCCAGAATTCTTAGCCGCTAACCTAGCCAATTGCAAAGTGGCGTCTAGGGTGAAAGAATTAGCCAATTTGAGAGCATTGATTCTGTCCATAATCTCCTCATAAAGGAGGAGAATCACTATCGACCGCCTTTACCAGCTCATCGAACCAGAAACATGCGGCTGTAGCGACAGGGACAATGCATGAAATTGGTTGTAGAAGGTAACCCTGCTGAACAAACATCTTTTTAAGTAAACCTTCTAATTTTTTATCCATAGGATCTTTGAAAGCACAACTATCTTCTATGGGTATAGTGGTGCGTTTGTTTAAAGTGGAAACCGCTCCCTCGACCTTGGGGACTGTCTGCCATAAGTCCTTTCTGGGGTCGACCATAGGAAACAATTTTTTAAATATGGGGGGAGGGACGAAAGGAATACCGGGCCTTTCCCATTCTTTATTTACAATGTCCGCCACCCGCTTGGGTATAGGAAAAGCTTCTGGGAGCCCTGGGACCTCTAGGAACTTGTCCATTTTACATAGCTTCTCTGGGATGACCAAATTGTCACAATCATCCAGAGTGGATAATACCTCCTTAAGCAGAGCGCGGAGATGTTCCAACTTAAATTTAAACGTAATCACATCAGGTTCAGCTTGTTGAGAAATGTTCCCTGAATCTGTAATTTCTCCCTCAGACAAAACCTCCCTGGCCCCATCAGACTGGTTTAGGGGCCCTTCAGAACCATTATTATCAGCGTCGTCATGCTCTACAGTATCTAAAACAGAGCAGTCGCGCTTACGCTGATAAGTGTGCATTTTGGCTAAAATGTTTTTGACAGAATTATCCATTACAGCCGTTAATTGTTGCATAGTAAGGAGTATTGGCGCGCTAGATGTACTAGGGGCCTCCTGAGTGGGCAAGACTCGTGTAGACGAAGGAGGGAATGATGCAGTACCATGCTTACTCCCCTCACTTGAGGAATCATCTTGGGCATCATTGTCATTGTCACATAAATCACATTTATTTAAATGAGAAGGAACTCTGGCTTCCCCACATTCAGAACACAGTCTATCTGGTAGTTCAGACATGTTAAACAGGCATAAACTTGATAACAAAGTACAAAAAACGTTTTAAAATAAAACCGTTACTGTCACTTTAAATTTTAAACTGAACGGAACCGGAGCCGTTTTTAACTTTAACCCCTTTACAGTCCCTGGTATCTGCTTTGCTGAGACCCAACCAAGCCCAAAGGGGAATACGATACCAAATGACGCCTTCAGAAAGTCTTTTCTATGTATCAGAGCTCCTCACACATGCGACTGCATGTCATGCCTCTCAAAAATAAGTGCGCAACACCGGCGCGAAAATGAGGCTCTGCCTATGATTTGGGAAAGCCCCTAAAGAATAAGGTGTCTAAAAAAGTGCCTGCCGATATAATCTTATCAAAATACCCAGATTAAATGATTCCTCAAGGCTAAATATGTGTTAATAATGAATCGATTTAGCCCAGAAAAAGTCTACAGTCTTAATAAGCCCTTGTGAAGCCCTTATTTACTATCTTAATAAACATGGCTTACCGGATCCCATAGGGAAAATGACAGCTTCCAGCATTACATCGTCTTGTTAGAATGTGTCATACCTCAAGCAGCAAGAGACTGCTCACTGTTCCCCCAACTGAAGTTAATTCCTCTCAACAGTCCTGTGTGGAACAGCCATGGATTTTAGTAACGGTTGCTAAAATCATTTTCCTCATACAAACAGAAATCTTCATCTCTTTTCTGTTTCTGAGTAAATAGTACATACCAGCACTATTTTAAAATAACAAACTCTTGATTGAATAATAAAAACTACAGTTAAACACTAAAAAACTCTAAGCCATCTCCGTGGAGATGTTACCTGTACAACGGCAAAGAGAATGACTGGGGTAGGCGGAGCCTAGGAGGGATCATGTGACCAGCTTTGCTGGGCTCTTTGCCATTTCCTGTTGGGGAAGAGAATATCCCACAAGTAAGGATGACGCCGTGGACCGGACACACCTATGTTGGAGAAAAGGGATTTTGTCTTATCCATTATAGTTAAACATTCATACACTAAATTTATTAAATAAATAATATATTTAACCACACATACATGAGCAAAGGCTGAGAATTAAAAACACTGCACTCAGGTTGAGCTGTGATTCTAAATTAATCTGAAATCAGCGGTTTAGAGTATCAAGCAGCATAAATATAAATATAGACTAAGCCCTTACAATCCGAGGGCTAAATTAAAGTTAATTTTAACAGATATATTATTATGCTTTAATTCTCAGCCTTTGCTCATGTATGTGTGGCTAAATATATTATTTACTTAATACATTTTAGTGTATGAATGTTTAAGACAAAATTCCTTTTTTTATAAAAAAAACATATTTCTATCTCTGACTTTGTATGGGCTCAGTTGGTGAATGTCTTCTCTCACAGATTAAAGTTACCTACTCTTACTTGTAAGTCTATTTACAATTACTTGTTAGTTGTACAAGGCTTCCAGGTTGCCTTGGGCTGTGAAGCGTTACCCTCTTGCGTTGCAGCTGTAGAGGCTGAAGCCGGACCGTTACTGAAGTTACGAAAGGAACGAAAATTAGCTTTGTTTCTAGCCTTAAAGGGTTTGTCCTGAGGAAGAGCATGGCCCTTTCCTCCGGTGATTTCTGAAATAATCTCTTTCAATTCTGGCCCGAAAAGGGTCTTCCCCTTGAAAGGGATATTTAACAATTTAGATTTTGACGAAACATCGGCCGATCATGACTTGAGCCAAAGCGCTCTGCGCGCCATAATGGCGAAACCTGAATTTTTTGCCGCTAACTTAGCTAATTGGAAAGCGGCATCCGTGATAAAAGAATTAGCCAGCTTTAGAGCCTTAATTCTATCCATAATTTCTTCGCATGAGGTCTCCGTCTGGAGCGACTCCTCCAGCGCCTCAAACCAGAAAGCCGCTGCAGTAGTTACAGGAATAATGCAGGCAATAGGTTGTAGAAGGAAACCTTGTTGAACAAAAATTTTCTTAAGTAAACCTAATTTTTTATCCATCGGATCTTTAAAAGCACAACTGTCTTCAATTGGTATGGTTGTGCGCTTAGCAAGAGTAGAAACCGCCCCCTCAACCTTAGGGACCGTCTGCCACGAGTGCCGCCTGGGGTCATTTATGGGGAACATTTTCTTAAAAATAGGGGGGGGGACAAAAGGGACGCCTGGTCTATCCCACTCCCTAGTAACAATATCCGCAACCCTTTTAGGGATCGGAAACGCATCAGTGTATACAGGGACCTCTAGGTACTTGTCCATTTTACACAATTTCTCTGGGACCACCATAGGATCACAGTCATCCAGAGTGGCTAATACCTCCTTAAGCAATACGCGGAGGTGTTTCAGTTTAAATTTAAACGCTAATGAATCTGATTCTGCCCGCTGAGAAACCTTTCCTGAGTCAGAAATTTCTCCTTCAGACATCAAATCCCTCACCACCACTTCAGAGTGTTGTGAGGGTACATCAGATAAACCTCCCAAAGCTTCTGACTGCTCATAATCTGTTCTTAAAACAGAGCTATCGCGCTTTGTAGGAAAAACTTGCAGTTTGGATAGAAATGTCGTAAGGGAATTATCCATGACTGTCGCTAATTGTTGTAATGTAATAGGGGCCAATGTACTAGAGGTACTAGGCATCGCTTGCGCGGGCGTAACTGGTGGCGACACATGGGGAGAGGAAGGTGGGCTATCCTCGTTACCTTCCGTCAAAGAATCATCTAGGGCTACATTTTTAAGTGACACAATATGATCTTTAAAGTGTATAGAAACATTAGTGCACTTGGAACACAATTGTAGAGGGGGTTCCACCATGGCTTCTAAACACATAGAGCAAGGTCTCTCTTTAGTGTCAGACATGTTTAACAGACTAGTATTATTCACAATCAGACTTGGAAACACTTTATTCAAATAAAATTTACAATTTGAAAAAAACGGTACTGTGCCTTTAAGAAATAAAATGCGCACACAATTTTACCAAACCGTGAAAAATTGTCCAATCTCTCTGAAATTTTTACCACATGAGCCTAGGGCTTTGAAATGATTGCACAACAATTTTCAGCCCAATTAAATAATCGATTGCCCTGTAACAGTGTCCACCAGCCTATTGAGCCCTATTAAGTAAGCCTTCCTTCTATACTGAGTCTCAGAACATGGCTTACCTACCCCACATGGGGATTCTTGTCAGTGTGCTCTCTTTGCCACTTCCTGTAGGGAATGAGAATATCCCACAAGTAAAGGATGAAGCCGTGGACTGGATACACCTTGCAAGAGAAAATGGGTTTAGTTTCCTTTTAATGTTCATTTAATTGCCTCATAAATTTATGGCATAATACCACAAACGATAATATCTATTTTAAAAAATGTCCACTAACACAGGGCCATATTTTTGCAATTTTGACTTTTTATATAGGGAATTATTAATCTGGCTAATGAAAACCAGTTTTTTGTTTAGTATTAATTTGGAAGAGAGTCACTGTGAGAAGGATGGTGGTACACTCAAAGCATTAGAATGATGTATTAATCATAAAATACATTTACAAGAAAAATTACAATACTTACATCAGTAAGACGACTTCCCCTAAAACAATTAAAAAGAAAAAGATAAGTAATTAGTGTTGCATTTGATAGCTGCTGCCCAGAAGCCCCAGACATAAGTATCTTGTTAGCAGTACACAACCTCTACAGCTGGTTGTAAATAGCCATGATGTTTAGTCATTTATAAATAAAAATAAAATCTAGGATACACCAAAAAAACAATTAGTACATTTTTAGGAGATTGTGTGTTTTTTAAATACTGCAAGGTTTCCAATGCTTGGAAGTTTGAGGATTTTCACATGCTGACACAGGGTGTCCCTTCATAAAGTTACTAAAGGGATTAAAGAGTGTTTTAAATAGTTTAGAATAAATCAAAATCTTCTTTACTAGTGTCCTAGGAATAGAAGTTATGGAGTCATTATAACTGTGGGAAAATAAGACAAAAAGGAAGAAGCACTTAAAGGAATAGTAAACACCACAAATGTTATTGTTTAAAAAGATCAATAATCCCTTTATTTACCATTCCCCAGTTTTGCATAACCAGCACTGTTATAGAAATATACTTTTTACCTCTGTAATTACCTTGTATCTAAGCCTCTGCAGACCGATTCCTTATCTCAGATTCTTTAACAGACTTGCATTTCAGGCAATTAGTGCTGACTCTTAAATAACTTCACGTGCATGAACACAATGGTATTTATATGAAACACATAATCGAACGCCCTCTAGCTGTGAAAAACTGTCAAATGCATTCAGAAAAAAAGCGACCTTAGAAATTAGCATGGGAGCCTACCTAGGTTTAGCTTTCAACTAAGAATACCAAGAATACAAAGCAAATTTGATGATAAAAGTAAATTACAAAATTGCTTAAAGGTAAGGTAAAGTTTCTTGCTATTGAATCCCTATAAACAATGTACTTATCAACCATAAGGTAGTCGCTAACTTTGTTTTTTGTTATATTATTTATTTTACATGAAATCCAAAGTTTATAATTCCTACCGTTCTATTCAATTCTCCTCCCCCATGCCACTTCCGTGTTTCTCTCTCTTATTTCATCTAGCGTTCTCACCCCTCTGTTTACGTCAGCTCAATGCGCGTTCACAGAGTCAATTTCGTATGCGCATGCTCCACTTCCCCCACTGCCCGATACATTGTTTAAATTGTACTTGATTATAAAACACAAAGAGCTTTACATATTACACTCACTTGCAGCGCAATCGTTACAATTGATAGAATGAAGCAAAACAAAGCGATCGCTACAGAGCTGGCACTGCGCATGCGCTACTCACGAACGAGCACAGGTTGAAGTGGGTTGAGTTTAGTCCGACGCATGCGCTCAGTCATCGAGTGACGTCGGAATGGATGGGCTAAACCCCTGAAGGGGAAACTGCAGATTGGAGTATAATATAGCTAGCGACTGTCAATCAAATTACCCAAAATGTCGGGCGGACGAAAGATTTGTCTCTAAACAATGTTTGAAAGGTACATAAATTTATAATTAGGTGAAATATTATTAGAATGATGAATGAAACTTATGTTCATTTTTGAAACTATTAAACATAGCGTTAAGTAGTGTGCTCAACTTTACCTTACCTTTAAAATTACATTTCTAAATCATGAACGTTTAATTTGGACATTACTATCCCTTTAACTAGGGACATAACATCCATAGTTTATTCCATGAGATGATGTGCACACAGTTGCCTTTAACAGTTGAATTTTCTTGAAGCGTATCAGAATGATCCTACCCATAAAGAGAGCGTAGGCAATTTAGTTAAAAAGGAAGCATCTGGGCCATCATTTATTTATTTTTAACAGGACTATGATCCAAAACACACCTCAAGGCTGTGCTATATGAAAAAAGAGAGTGATAAAGCGCTGAAGCAGGTGACATGGCCTTGCCAGTCACCTAACCTAAACCCAAAAGAGATGGTTTGGGATAAGCTGGACAGGTGAGTGAAGGAAAAGCAGCCAACAAGGGCCCAGCATATATGGACTCCTTCCAGACTGTTCAAAGTATCCTAGTTTGCTGCCTTATAAAGGGCTAGATTACAAGTGGCACGCTAACTGTTGCACGCAAGTGAAAAGGGGTTTATTGCGGCTCTTTGAGTGCGCCGAAAGTACCAAGAGTATTACGGATGGAAAGTAAACACATTCTCTTGAGCGCAACTGAGTTTAACATGCATCGATAGTGTAACTTCAGAGCTCTGATTAACCGTTACGCTCAACTAAAAAGTTGCACAAAATACATCAAAATTACATTTAAAAGTACAGTTACAATCATAATAAAACTAATAAAAATTATTTTTTAAAAATTGCAATAAAAAGTTAGTCTCAAAGATATGAGGTCTCAGGTGTTAGAAAAAAAAGCATGCAAATGGCATTATATATATATATATATATATATATATATATATATATATATATATATATATATATATATATATATATATATATATATATATATATATATATATATATATATATATATATATATATCCAAAATAAGAAAGATAAAAAGATGAGTTAATCCAGCACAACTAATATACAAGCCAAATAAGTGAACCAAGGTAAGTCTGTGAATGACCACAAAACACTGCTAATTCAAGTCAGAGAAAGCAATTTATTAGTAAAAAACCTCCTCTATTATTGAATACAATCTATTTCACATGTATATAGCATATAACCAATATCTAAGTAATCCTAAATAACCTAAGGGAAGAGAAATGACCAAAAATGTAAACCTAAAATATATCGGTATATATACTACTATCTGTTGGGTCTAGACTAAATGTGCCTTCTAATAATGAGCTGAAGTATAGAAATATATGCACACAAGTCTAGCGGCAATAGTACATATAAGACAGATCAACATAATGTCACAACCCATACATAGCTAAATTTAGCAAAAGTACCTAATAACAGCACAGAGAACTTAGCACATGAATAACATCTTATCGTAGCAAAAATAAATTGCTGAAACACAAAGTCATTTGAAGCCAACTGTTGAAAATAATGGAAATGCATGCATGAAATGCCGGTTAGTTGTTGCAATGATGAAATATTAGTGCACAGAGTTAATGAAACATTCATCCGGTAATGCTCCAAAGCGTAATGCAATTGTCAAAGCAGATGATTTCAAAGCATGATGTTGTGGCATAAACAGTTATTAAGCATATGCATTTGTCAGCAGTTTAAAGCAGCTTAGTATGACAATAATCGCTAATCGCTCACAGCTTCCAGGCAATAATACATTCATCCTTATTCAAAGCGTAATATAGTGGCCAAAAAAGATGTTTTCAAAGCATGATTTTGTAGCAGGACCAAGTATAAAGCACATGCATTTGTTGGTACTTTAGAGCTGCTAAGTATGGCTAAAATCGCTCACAGACTCAGAGGCAGTAATATAGTCCCATAGACACACAGCAAAAACAGGCACAGTTGGAATGGAGCAAATCTGCACAGCGTCCAAAATCAGTAGACACCACGAGAGACCGGGTTCAAAAGGCCAATAGCCCACAGCTCAACAAACAGGCTTAACGCCACTCGCTCACCAGACCAGGTTAGTGTATCCTTCGCGGTATTGAGCTGCCCCTCCGTCTCCATCTTATGGCATAACGCTGCTCCGTTGTTGCATCCAGCTGTACAATTGTAGCGGGTCACAATCTTCCCAGGTTAACGGTTGACGTCTCTACCTTCTCAGGGACATCACCTTCATGCAACGCGCGTTTCACCCTTAATGAATTTGAATAGGGCTTTTTCAAGCGTCATATCTCATATGCTTAGTTGCCAAGTAGCAACTTACATAGGCTATTACTAATTACAATTAGGTGAAAATATCAGCTCAGGATTACTTATGCATTCATTTAATAGCAAACTTATTGTTACACAATATTATTGTGAAATTATCTACAATACTATCCTATATACAAGTAGTCAATCATTAATTTAGAGAGTGGGAGTAAGAATTCGAGATCTTATTATAATTTAAATCTATTGTCCTTTTCATAAGGAGAAGACATACACATTTTTTAATCCATAATTCACTTTAGATCATTTATACAAAAATGATACTTTATATCACTTTTGTAGAGGTGAAACACATAACAGGCTTTCTGTAATTTTTTATTTCGACATACATAAAGAAATGAATTTCTATTTAATGTTCTCTATATATGTCAGCTCATTTTAACAGAGTTCAAATGGATACATTTTTAACCAAGAAAGGGGGCATAATTAATTTCTTAAGAAAGAAACAGCAGGCACTCTCCGTTTTAAAGCACAGTTTTACTTTTCAAAAGGGGACGCCCCCACCCGAGGAGGGGGCAATATAAGGGGAAGACCACCACGCCAGAGGCATTAGAGGAGGATAATATTGTCATCAATATAAGTCAGAGGGCACTATAAGAGGCGGATAAGTCACTTCTGAAAAAAGGACTTTTATATGTACCAACAGGGTTGACTGACTATTTTGATCTACATGTAGATATACAAAGATTCCTAAGATCGCTGAGGTTAAAAGAATTCTTCGGTCCAAGTAAGGCTGAACAACCGGTGGGTTTTATGAGAAAGGGGACATTTGACCCCAAGAGTAATAACCCTAACATATAGACTTTCTGTAAAGTACTTGAGAGTGATATGCATGATTCTATAAAGAGGCAGCAACAACAGGTGAGGTTTAACCTTACAAAGAAAGAAAGAGAAGCTATGAGGAATCTAGCTAAAGATAAAACAATTGTGATCAGGTGAGCGGATAAGGGTGGTGCAATTGTTTTGCTGGATTATGCATATTACAGGGAGGAAATCCTGGTTCAACTTGATGGAAATGTATATTCTAAACTACCAAGGGATCCAACTATAAGGTTTAAGAAAGAAATTGATGAATACCTCAAGGAAGCCTTGGAAGATGATCTGATTGATCAAAACACTATGAAATATCTAACTAAGGATTATCCAAAAACACATATTTTCTATACGCTCACAAAAGTGCATAAAAGCATGGAGAGACCACCCGGCAGACCGATAGTCTCAGCAGTGGACTCACTACTACAGCCTTTGGCTATATATACTGACAGCATACTGCAACCGTTGGTACAGAACATGGATACCAATATTAAAGACTCCAATGATGTAATTAGGACTCTGACAAAAATCCCCCTGAAAGGAGGAGAGTGGCTAGTGACATTAGATGTC